>NW_024362263.1:0-4259 GCF_014805655.1 Passer montanus
AAAAAATTCCTAAACTACCAAATCTTCTGGGACACAAACGAGACCATTAAATCACTGCAAAAAAAACACCAGAACCACCCAAAAAATCATTAAAAAATGGCCAAAAATTGAAAAAAAATCAAGAAAAAATCGGAAAAAAATTCCAAAAAATTCCAAAAAAATTCCCAAAAAATTCCCAAAAATTCTGGAACATTCTGGAACGTTCCGCAGGTGATGCTGGCGGAGCGGCGCGGCTCGGCCGAGCTCTTTGCCATCAAGATCCTGAAGAAGGACGTGGTGGTGCAGGACGACGACGCCGCCTCCACGCTGGTGGAGAGGAGGGTGCTGGCCCTGGGGCCCCGCCCCCACTTCCTGACACACCTGCACTCCACCTTCCAGACCCCCGTGAGACTCCGGCAGCGACTGGGAGCGACTGGGAGGGACTGGGACTTACTGGGACTTACTGGGAGTTACTGGGAGTTAACTGGAGTCAGTGAAGTCAATGGGAGCCAATGGAAGCCAATGGGAACCAATGGGAGCCAATGGGAACCAATGGAAAGGGATGGACTGGGAGGGACTGGGATGGACTGGGAGTTACTGGGAGTCAATGAAGTCAATGGGAGTCAATGAAGTCAATGGGAGTCAGTGAAGTCAATGGGAGCCAATGGGAACCAATGGAAGGGGATGAACTGGGAGGGACTGGGAGAGGATTGGAGGGGGGGACTGGGATGGACTGGGAGCAACTGGGAGGGACTGGGAGCAACTGGAAGCTACTGGGAGTTACTGGGAGTCAATGAAGTCAATGGGCGCCAATGAGAACCAATGGAAGGGGATGAACTGGGATGGACTGGGAGGGACTGGGAGGGACTGGGAGGAACTGGGAGGTACTGGGAGTTACTGGGAGTCAATGAAGTCAATGGGCGCCAATGAGAACCAATGGAAGGGGATGAACTGGGATGGACTGGGAGGGACTGGGAGAGGATTGGAGGGGACTAGGAGGTACTGGGATGGACTGGGGGTTACTGGGATGGACTGGGAGGGAATGGGATGAACTGGGAGTTACTGGGACTGGGAGAAGTCAATGGGCGCCAATGAGAACCAATGGAAGGGGATGAACTGGGATGGACTGGGAGGGACTGGGAGAGGATTGGAGGGGACTAGGAGGTACTGGGATGGACTGGGGGTTACTGGGATGGACTGGGAGGGAATGGGATGAACTGGGAGTTACTGGGAAGAACTGGGATGGACTGGGAGTCAGTGAAGTCAATGGGAGGCAATGGAAGCCAATGGGAGCCAATGGAAGGGGATGAACTGGGATGGACTGGGATGAACTGGGAGGGCCTGGGATGGACTGGGAGGGACTGGGAGTCAGTGAAGTCAATGGAAGTCAATGGGAGGCAATGGAAGCCAATGGGAGCCAATGGAAGGGGATGAACTGGGATGGACTGGGATGAACTGGGAGGGCCTGGGATGGACTGGGAGGGCCTGGGATGGACTGGGAGGGACTGGGAGTCAGTGAAGTCAATGGAAGTCAATGGGAGGCAATGGAAGCCAATGGGAGCCAATGGAAGGGGATGAACTGGGATGGACTGGGATGAACTGGGAGGGCCTGGGATGGACTGGGAGGGCCTGGGATGGACTGGGAGGGACTGGGAGCAACTGGAAGTTACTGGGAGTCAATGAAGTCAATGGGAACCAATGGAAGCCAATGGAAGGGGATGGACTGGGATGAACTGGGATAAACTGGGAGCACTGGGAGGGGACTGGGAGTGAACTGGGCCAAACTGGGATGAACTGGGATGAACTGGGATGAGCTTTCACCATTTCTGGCCCTTTTTGGTGGCGGAATCTTCATTTGGGGCTGGAATTTTTGGGGGATTTTGGGGAAATTTGGGGATTTTGGGGCACTGGGCTGAACTGGGAGGGGACTGGGAGTGAACTGGTCCAAACTGGTCCAAACTGGGCGGCAGGACCGGCTCTACTTTGTGATGGAGTACGTCACCGGCGGCGACCTCATGTACCACATCCAGCAGGTCGGCAAGTTCAAGGAGCCCCACGCGGCGTGAGTGAGCCAAAATCCACGGAATTCCACCCAAAATGGCCCCGAAATCCCGGGAATTCCTCGGAGGGGAAAATTCTGGGAAAAATTCCAGGAAAAATTGGGAAAAATCTGGAAAAATTCCCAGGAAAATGGAGGAAAATCCATCGAAATTCTTGAAAATTCGGCCCAAAATATCCAAAATTCCAAGAATTCCCCCAAAATATTCCCAAAAATCCCAGGAATTCCTCAGAGGGGAAAATTCTGGAAAAAAATCCAGGAGAAATTGGGAAAAATCTGGAAATATACATAAAAATCCATCAAAATTCATGAAAATTCAGTCCAAAATTCCCAGAATTTCCCCCAAAATATTCCCGAAAATTCCTGGAATTCCTCGGAGGGGAAAATTCTGGAAAAAATTCCAGGAGAAATTGGGAAAAATCTGGAAATATACATAAAAATCCATCAAAATTCATGAAAATTCAGTCCAAAATTCCCAGAATTTCCCCCAAAATATTCTCAAAAATTCTGTGATTTTTCCCAAATTTTCCTCCAAATTTTCCTGAATTTTTCCCCAATTTCCCCCAATTTTTCCCAATTTCCCCCCAAAATTTTCCCCAATTTTCCAGGGTATTTTGGGGTGTTTTTTGTGTGGCAGCCCCCGTTTGACGGCGAGGACGAGGACGAGCTGTTCCAGTCCATCCTGGAGCAGACGGTGACCTACCCCAAAGCCCTGAGCCGCGAGGCCGTGGCCATCTGCAAGGGGGTGAGAGGGGAAAAAACCCCCCAAAAATTAAAATTATCCACTGAAAAGTTAAAAAAAAAACCCACAAAAATTCAGGAAAAAAATCCCTTCAAAAATAAAAAAAATCCTCCTAAAAATCCCTAAAAAATCAGGAAAAAAAACCCCAAAAAATTAAAATTATTCACTGAAAAGTTAAAAAAAAAAACCCCAAAATTAAAAAAAAAAACACCCAAAAATTCAGAAAAAAAAATCCCTCAAAAATTAAAAAAAAATCCCCCCAAAAATCCCAAAAAAATCAGAAAAAAATGCCCAAAAAATCAGAAAAAATCACCCCCCAAAATCTCCAGAAATTCAGAAAAAATGCCCCCAAAAATGCCCAATAAATCAGAAAAAATATCACAAAAACCCCCAAAAATAAAAAAAATCCCCCAAAAATCCCTAAAAAATCAGAAAAAATCGCACCCAAGTATCAGGAAAAGTTAAAAAAAAAAAAAAAAAACACAAAAATGCCCAAAAATTCAGAAAAAAAAAAACACAAAAATGCCCAAAAATTCAGAAAAAAAAACCACCAAAAATGCCCAAAAATTCAGAAAAAAAAAGCCCAAAAATTCAGGAAAAAACACCCCCAAAAATCCCCAAAACTTATAAGAAATTCAGAAAAAATCCCCAAAAATTCAGAAAAAATTTCCCCCAAAAAATAAAAAATATCCCCCCAAAATTCCCTTAAAAATCAGAATAAATTGCACCCAAAAATCCCCAAAAATTTTTAAAAAACCCACAAAAATCCCCAAAAATTCATAAAAAAAAATCACCACCAAAAATGCCCAAAAATTCAGAAAAAATCCCCCCCAAAATAAAAAAATCCCCCCAAAAATAAAAAAATGCGCCAAAAATTCAGGAAAAAAATCCTTCAAAAAAAAACCAAACCTCCAAAAATAAAAATAAATTCCCAAAAAAGTCCTCCAAAAATTCTCCCAAAAATAAAAAATCCCCCTAAAAAATCCGAAAAAAATCCCCAAAAATTCAGAAAAAATCACCCCCCAAAATCCTCAAAAATTCAGAAAAAATCCCTCAAAAAATAAAAAAAATCCCCCCAAAATTCAGAAAAAATCCCCCCAAAATCCCCAATAAATCAGAAAAAAATCCCCCAAAAATCCCCAAAAATTCATTTTTTTCCCTTTTTTGCTCTTTTTTTCGCCGTTTCGCCGTTCCTGATCCGATTTCCTCGCTTTTTTTTTTGTTTTGTTGGGAATTTTTGGATTTGTTTTCTTTTCCCTGGGCAGTTCCTGACCAAACACCCCGGGAAGAGGCTGGGGGCCGGGCCGGGGGGCGAGCAGGAGGTTCGGGGTCACCCCTTCTTCCGCAGAACCGACTGGGAGCGCCTGGAGCGCCTGGAGGTGCCGCCGCCCTTCACCCCCCGCCCGGTGAGTGCCCCAAAACCGCCCCAAAACCGCCCCAAAAACACCCCCAAAATGTCCCCAAAATATCCTTAAAATG
>NW_024362264.1:0-234 GCF_014805655.1 Passer montanus
AAAACTTGAATTCTATAAGGCTTGGGGCTGTGACCACTTTCCTAGGGAGCTTGCTCCAGTGGCCAATCACCCTCTGCCTCTGGCTGAAAAAACTCTTTCTAATGTCTAAACTAAACCTCCCCTAAGTCTCCTCTGACACAGCTTCAGGCCATCTCCTCAGGCCCTGTCACCACCAGTGTCTTCTCCTCTGCTTCCCTTCACAAGGAATGAGGTCTCCCCTCAGTCTCCTCTTCT
>NW_024362265.1:0-234 GCF_014805655.1 Passer montanus
TGCTCAGAGCTGCATTTTCTGTGCACAGCAAGGTGAGGATGCCCTGGGGGAAAGCCCGATGGGAATATCCAGAGCAGGGTGGGAAGACTGTCTCTATTTTGGGATTATAATCACTCAAAATAACTGCAGAAAGCCAAGGCAGGCTGTGGGTGCAGAGGCTGGTGTGCACACAAAGCTGCCAGGGCAGTTCTCTTGCTTTTTTCACGTGAGATTTTTGCTTTGGCAAACGAGGAG
>NW_024362266.1:0-234 GCF_014805655.1 Passer montanus
GAGAAGGATTTGGGACAGCAGCGCGGCAGGTAACTTGTATAAAGAATTATGTATCGTTCACATTTAGGCCACAACATCTCTTGCTAGTCAGAGTTGAGAGTGGTAAAGAAAGCAGAATTGTCAAGAAGGATCCAGAAAGGGATAAACTTACAGGTACTTAACCAACAAATTTTGGAAGAATGATGAAAAAAAGTCTGAGTCTTTTCTACAGCTAAATTTATTCCTTTCCTAATG
>NW_024362267.1:0-234 GCF_014805655.1 Passer montanus
TTTTTTGGGGTTTTTTTTTTTGGGTTTTTGGGGGTTCCTCAGGGCGGGGGCAGGGCCAGCAGCGGGGGCAGCAGCTCGGGGGGGTCCCCGCGCCCCCCGCCCGCCTCGGCCGAGTGTTTGCACTTCTCGGAGCCGCACTGGCACGGGAAGTATTTGCTCTTGATGTCCCAGAAGCGATCCCCGTAGTCGAACCTGCGGCGGGGACGGGTCTGGGGTCACCCCGAGTGTCCGAGC
>NW_024362268.1:0-234 GCF_014805655.1 Passer montanus
AAAAATACACCATAATGCAATATTTAAAGTATTTTGTTCATTTAGTGCCATATTTTAATAGCAATCTTGATAATGTCAGAAGCAATATGAGGTTCTTTCAAAAGAAAAACACCTGACTTGTTATTTGTTGAAAACATCATACAAAATCTACTCATATTTTTTTACCAGAGCCCTTTGGCAATATCAAACGCACTTCATGTATGACTTGAGTAACCAAGAGTATCAAGCAAGTGT
>NW_024362269.1:0-234 GCF_014805655.1 Passer montanus
AGCAAGCTCAGCTTCTCCTTTATACAAAAATTAATCATTCTGCTCCCTTACTATTTGTCTGTAATGGGGGTAGAGAGAAGGGATAAGAAGAAAAAGTCTCTTCTCTGAATGCAGATTTTGCTCCATGCTCATCATTGCCTCCCCGCAAAAAATCATCTTGGAGAGGTCCCAGGCTGATTAAGGCTGCTTTTCGTGAGATCACAGAGCAGAATCACACAGAATCCCAGGATGGGT
>NW_024362270.1:0-234 GCF_014805655.1 Passer montanus
TTTGCAGTAAATGCGAATAATCAGTTTGGCGTTGCTTGTGCCAATAATTTTTATGTGTTTAAATAATTTTATTTTCCTCCAAGAATCTGAATGGAGATGATGGACAAATCCTAACGAAAAAAAGAGTTCCAGTGGATGTGATATTACAAGGTGATGAGAGAAATATTCCCAAATGGATAACGGTAAGATATTTCTCCTGTTATTTCTCCTGTTCTAAGTTACTAGCTAGTTGGA
>NW_024362271.1:0-234 GCF_014805655.1 Passer montanus
TCTCTGTGAAGAGAAATGTGGCTACAAACGTGGTCTTTGATTATCTTAGGGGGAAAAATAGCAGCTGAGAAATAAATGCAACTTCAATATTGATGTTGCATTCCCATGGGGCTCCAGCCTTGGGATCTCCACTCCTGACAGCTCCTCCAGCCCCAGGAGAAGGGATCTGGTGCAGATGTGCCACATCTGGCACTGCAGCCAGGAAAAGGCCGCTGGGATTGGGGCTGGTTCTGT
>NW_024362272.1:0-234 GCF_014805655.1 Passer montanus
TTCTCCTGGCCCTGGCAGCGCAGTGTCACCATATTCCCCTCCAGCGGCTCCCGCGCCAGCACCTGCAGCACGAGTCAGGTTGCAGGACACAGGACTCTAAGGACAGCAGGGGAATTCCATTTTCTCAAGGACCCCCGAATTGGAACACATCCAGTGCACCAGGGTTTGCCGAATCCAGAAGTGGGATCCCTCCACTCTGAAATGTTGTGTGCAGGGGATGGGCTCTGGTCACAC
>NW_024362273.1:0-234 GCF_014805655.1 Passer montanus
GAAATTTTGGGGGAAATCGGGGCCGGTTCTGCTCCGGATGCCCAAATTTGGGGATATTGGGGGAAAAAGGGGATCAGGACCGCCAAATTTGGGGATTTTTTGCGATATTTTGGATATTTCTGGGCTTTTTTATGGATATTTTTGGGGGGATTTTTTGGGTTTTTTGAGATATTTTTGGGATGTTTTTGGGGAATTTGTTGAGATATTTTGGGGATTTTTTGGGGATTTTTAAAA
>NW_024362274.1:0-19941 GCF_014805655.1 Passer montanus
CTAGCCGCCACTGCTGCAGTTTTCAAGCAGTTTTTCCGAACAGTCTTTTCAACAGTTCATTTTGAACTGTTTTTAAACAGTTTCTTCTTTTATGGTATATAATTCTCTTAATTTCTGGTATCTTCTGTAAGTCTCTGCCACGGATCCATTAGTATCTGCCACTGGGTTGGGTTCCATCTCTTGTTCTTGTAACATTAAAATGTTCTTAGCATCTTTGTCTTTTTTTTCTACTTTTGAGGGTGAGCTCGAGGGAGTTGATCACGGTTCTCATAACGACCCAGGTGAGGCATGGGATCATACATGGAAGAAAAATAACACTTATTAGAGCACCACTTAAAGCAATCAATTTTTAAACAGTTTCTTCTTTTATGGTATATAATTCTCTTGATTTCTGGTATCTTCTGTAAGTCTCTGCCACGGATCCATTAGTATCTGCCACTGGGTTGGGTTCCATCTCTTGTTCTTGTAACATTAAAATGTTCTTAGCATCTTTGTCTTTTTTTTCTACTTTTGAGGGTGAGCTCGAGGGAGTTGATCACGGTTCTCATAACGACCCGGATGAGGCATGGGATCATACATGGAAGAAAAATAACACTTATTAGAGCACCACTTAAAGCAATCAATACCTTCTTTTACCAATCACCTTTTAGTAAATCATTCCACCAGTTTCCCTCCCAGAGTTGAGACTTTCGGTCCCTTTTTAATCACCCCGTTTATTTCTCTTTTTCTTTTATCAAATCGGATGTATCATTCTCATATTTTACTTACCCTTCAATAGGTTTCTTCTCAGAACAGATCTACTTCTCTTTCATAGGGCATTCCCCCAACAATTCTTGTTTAAAATTTCCTATATTTTTGAATAGCCGATATATGTTACCGTCCTCTATACAAGTTGTTACTGACAAAAAAAAAAAAAGTTGATACAATTAGGACTCGGATTAGTGTGTTCTGAGGACGGCAGTCCAAGATTCTCCTGCATACAAAGGGTAGTAACACTTCTCGCATGGCTCTGTCCTTCCCTTGTCGATGATCATAAGTAGGAGGATACGTAGGAATGGGGGTCCGGTACAAGCCACTATCACAATCGTGTCGCCCCTCCGTAGAGGATAAGCAACTTTTCGTGGCAAGAGTGTAGATATATGTTCCCGTCCTCTATTACAAGTTGTTACTGAAAAAAAAAAAAAAAGTTGATACAATTAGGACTCGGATTAGTGTGTTCTGAGGACGGCAGTCCAAGATTCTCCTGCATACAAAGGGTAGTAACACTTCTCGCATGGCTCTGTCCTTCCCTTGTCGATGATCATAAGTAGGAGGATACGTAGGAATGGGGGTCCGGTACAAGCCACTCTCCCAATCGTGTCGCCCCTCCGTAGAGGATCAGCAACTTTTCGTGGCAAGAGTGTAACTTGATGTGGTGTTGCCCCCCTTTCTCCTTTTCTTAATGTGTTACTCTTACTAGTTACTGTTGCAGGAGTTCACTTTCACTTTTGTATCAACTTGTTTCTTCTGTTCTTTTTAGGGCCAGATTGCTAGGTGCGTGGGAGAATGCTCTATTTCTTTCCTTTGATCTTCTGATCTGAAACAAGAGATGCCAGAAATTAATATATTATACAATTTTACATCTTTTACACTAAATATTAATTTCTTTAAAAACATATCAACAACTTTTCACTTAAAACATTCAAGTAGCAATTCTCAGGAATTATATAATCTATGGGTCTTTTGACGGTGTGTCCGAGGTCTCTTTGGACTTTGTTAAAGTTGGTTGTAGCTCCTTGGGTGTGGAAACCGGCCCTTTTACTCTGGTTATATGTGTCCATCCTCGTTCCTGATTGGTAATATAGGTGTGTTGTATGGTGACATGCACGGTTCCAATATACCTTCCTTTATCAGATCTTTGATAACTGGTTTCAGTCCTTGCTTTCCCTCTACAGAAACTGGATACTGTTTAACTCTAATTGGAGGAAGGTTTGGTTTTATTTTAATTTCAATAGGTGGAATGTCCAGCAACCCATGTCCTCCTTCCTCTGCCCACACATTTGAGTTAATTCCTTTCTCATCGTCTTCTTTCAATAACATCATTTTTGCCACCATACAATTTCCTTTGGGTACCACTCCTATCTTTAGTTGTACTTGTAAGTCCTGGCCTAGAAGATTCGAATCAAATTCTGGCACATATAGAAGATCAGTACAGCCTTCTCTGAAGCTTCCTTTGATGGTCACATCCTGTATGACAGGTACTTCAAAAGGGTTATTTTCAGCACCCCTAACTTTACAAGTCTTATTACTTATTTTGCAACCTTTTGGAATTTTTGACACACTCAATCTATCAGCTCCAGTGTCTACCAGAAATTCAATTTCTTCGCTCTGAGGGCCAAGTTCCAAATTTACCAGGGGCTCTTTTTGATGACACAGTCCGTCCCTCAGAGCATAGAGCCCCTGACACTCCTCATCGTCCCCTCTCAATTTTCTTTCTAATGCATCTTGTTCTCGGGACATAGCATAATCTATTTTTCTTATATTACAAAAATTTCTGGTGTGTCCTTTTTCTCCACAATAAAAGCATATAATCTCTGCCCATGGTGGTCTCCCTTCTATCCACTGTGTTTTGTTGATAATTGGTCTGCTGTATTCATTTCCCTTAAATCCAACACACTTATCCTTTCCCTCTCTAGGTGACTCAATGTTTCCAAATCTTACACTTTCTCTTGGTCTAAACTCACTTCCTCTAGGCCTATTATACCTGTCGCCTTCTCCTCCTGCTGATCCATCGTTTCCAAATTCTGCACTCTCCCTTGCTACTGCCACCATGATTTTCACCTTGGTTCTTGTCTTCTCTTCATCTCTCCTCAAATATACTTTCTGTGCCTCTCTTAGCAATTCATTCATTCCCTTCTCTTGCCAATCACCTATCTTTTCTAGCTTCCTTCTTATATCCACCCATGCTTTCGTCACAAATTGTATTTTAACTAACACTTGCTGCTCGGGGCTGTCTGGGTCCACACTCGAATATAGCTGGAAATTTCTCTTTAACCTCTCTAACCAGGCACTTGGTGACTCTTCCTTTTCCTGCTGACTGTCAAAAGCTAACCTTGCATTGTTGGTTCTCGGTACTGCCTCCCGTATTCCCCTTATGATTAAGGTCCGTTATTGTCTCATATTCGTTCTTCCTTCCTCCTCATCTGGGTCCCAGTCGGGTGCGTTAAGAGGCATTTTATCTTCCCCCCTAGGACCACCTCGATTTTCTCTTTCCCAGATTCTCATACTTGCTGCTCTTATCATTTGTATTTCTTCAGTAGAAAATAATATATCTACGATTGAATTTAGCTCCTCCCACATATAAATATTAGGTCCTAAGAACTGATCTAATTGCTGGGAAATACCTATGGGGTCTTCCAAAAGAGGTTTAATCTCTTTCTTAAAATTTCTTACCTCCGAGGCAGTTAAGGGTGCATTCACAAAGCCTATACCCCCTCTGGCTCCACCCATAGGTACTTCCCTTAAAGGAAATAATTTTTCAGCTTTTTTAAGATTTTCTTGTATTTTCTTGGCCTGGAACCTAGTATTGTATGGGTGACTCTCAACATATTTGTCTTGTTCATTTATTTTATGTTCTTCCTTATTTCTACAGCAGCAGGCTGTTTCGGTTGTTGGATGTTCTTTCCCTGTTTGATCTTTGGGGTTTTGGGGTATATGGGGTATATAAAATGGAGTACCAAACATGGGAGAAGGAACGCTTTGAGGCATTGGCTGAAATATGGGAGAGAAATAAAAAGGAGGGTTTTGAAAGGTTTTGGGAATCCCAATTGGGGTAGGGGTACTTTTAGAGGTATTTGATGCACCCGGCGAAATTAGAGTTAAACTTGAATGCTCAGGTTCAGGTGTTACTGGGAGGGGAGATGGCACCGAGGAAGAGGTATCTGCAATATGTTGTTCTTTATTCGAGGAGGGAGGTGATTTTGTTGTTTCTACATTTAGGTCTTGTCTCAATTTTTCCCTTGGGGTTGGTATTGTGGAGTATAATTCCAGAGGAGAAGATGGTCTAAGGGGTCCCAACTCCTTTCTGGCAACCTATTAGCTTCTTTTTCTTTTTCTTTTTCTTTTTGAGACTTTATATACTTTTACTTCTCTTTCTTGTTTCTCTCGTTCCATGCAACATCTTGCATATTTAATTTCTTGTTGGCATGGATCTATTCGGGTGTTAACGTAACATAACCATTTTTCCTTTGTTCCATATCACGGCCAATACACTGGGCCTTCCGCAATACTGTTCTTAGGCCAAACTTCAGTACAATATTTTATCATCTGTATCTTATTTAAATTTCTTAATCCCTCATTGTTGTCCCAATTATCCAACATCTTCCCCAATGGGCTATTGGGAGGTATACTTTTTAAAGTCTGCTTTCCTTTTCCTTTCTTAACACCATGCTTTCCAGCACACTGCCCCATTTTCTCTAAAACTTTAACTGTATTTCTTAACAGTGACTATGAGATTGGATGGTACGAGCAGAGTAAAAGTTCAATGGAAATTTGATTTTTCAAAATAAATATAACTTATCTCAAATATATTTTGTACCAAGCAACTCAACACTATTTAAAGAAGTTGAATATAACTAAATATAAGAAAACACCAAGCGTGGGAATGGGAATTAAGGTAGCAGATTTTATAGAAATGAAATAAAGTAAATATGGTGAGCATGGGAATTACTAAACGTGAGAATTGAAATAAAGATGGCGGATTTATAGAAATGAAGTAAAATAAATATGGTGACTTAAGGTAAATTGAGATGGCAGAACGTAAAAAGATTTAAATATGAACCACTGAATGTAAGAAATGAAATAAAAATGGCAGATTTATAGAAATGAAATAAAATAAATATGGCGACTCAAAGTAAATTGAAATGGCAGGACATGAATATGGAACGTGGGAAACAGTAAGCGTGGAAATTGAAATAAAGATTATAAATCTAAATTTATACCTTAAAATGTGAAAATAATTGCAGTAAATATAACAAATCAAGGAAATTAATTTCTATTTAGACTTTTAAGAAATTAAAATCAATATCAGCTCTGAGATAATAAAATAGAAATAACTTAATTAAAAAAATCAATCCGTTTTTTAAAGAATCAAAAAATATTTAGAAAAGAAATTGTTAACTTACAATTTAATTAGACCTATAATATAAAAGAATCACTAAATACACTAAATATTCTGTGCTTATTCAAAATGGCCGCCACTCGGCCCACAACCACTACACAGTAAAAGTAAATTTAAAATGGTGAACTCATAGCCTCTACACACAACGCCTCATGCACTCAAAATGGCCGCCACTCGGCCCTCGACCACACAACACGATAAAAGAGAACCTAAAATGGCTGCCTCGCAGCCCTCACACAGCACTACTTTACCAACTTAAAATGGCCAGCACTCGGCCCACAACTTAAAGCTACCGAGATAAAACTTAAAATGGCCACCACTTGGCCAATCACTTAAAACAACACCCAGTACAAACTTAAAATGGCTACCTGGCCAACCGCTTAAAAACACAGTTTGGGAGTTGTCTGGGGACTTTTGGGCTAGCCCTCACCCCAGAACCTCACTCCTTATTTTCCCAAAACAATTTAAACACAGTCAAAAATTAATTTTCACACAACCAAAAATTTTCCCTAACCTCAGACCAGTTCTAACCTCCTTTCCAGCCCTAGCGACTGGAAAGACCCTTCCACAGCCGGTGGCCCACCTCCCTCATGTGGGTCACCGCTCCTGTGAAGATATTTTCGGCTACCCCTACGACCCTCTTTATCTAGAATCCTAGCTCGAGGTAGCCTACTTCCTCCTATGACCCCCTTCGACTGGGGTTCTAGTTCGGAGGACCCTACTTCCCTCAGGTGGGGCACCCTCCCCTTCCCTGGCCTTGAAGAAGGGGCACTCCCCCGCACAGTGGCTGCTTTAAGCCACAGTCTCCGTGTGGGAGTATTTTCTCCCACACCTAAGGTCCTAGTTCCTCAGACACTCACTCCGGGAGTCTGTACTAACAGCCCCCGTCTCACTCATACTCACGCACTTCACACCCCCTATGACTGCAAACCCCACTCGTGTTGCTCAGGGACAACACGAGCCCCCCTCCCTCTCGGAGGGCTTACCCTTTGACCTGTTGCTGTTCTCTTTGACCTTGGGAGTAGGCGTGTTCCCCTCCTCGGTCCGACGTAGTCCCAAAATCCGACAGTCAAAAAAATGTGGCTGGACGCGTCTTTGGCTCTGGGCTACCTGGGACCGTCTCGGGGTCTTGGCCTATCCTGGACGGCTCCCCAAAGTTGTTATAATTCGAACGAGGCCAGATTTCAGAGTAGAGATTGAAACAGGCTCTCGTTTATTTAAAATAAGTCAAGGAGAACTGAAGACCCAGGATAAGCCCAGGTCTTCTACAACAGCTCAAAATTCCAAAAGCAGCGTGCTTCTCACACGCTGGGTTCTTTCAAAAATACACCAACACGAACAAACCCAAAAGAACCTGGATTAACAGAAAACCTCCCTTTTTATAATGGTCCCTGGTCCAAGGTTGGTGGGTTTTGGATCTGCGCACCGATTGGTGGAATTTGGGCGCTTTGATTGGTCCTTACCAATGTTCATTCTGGACCAATCATTTCCCCAGGGCGTTGAGTGATTGGTCAGTGCCCTGGTCCAATCACTCTCCACCTCCAGTCCCCACCAAGTGCTGGACGCTTCCCTTCCCCCACAACAAGCAACCCCCATTCTTCCCCAACTGTAATTAAAACAAAATTTTATTAAAACACCACTGTTTGAGACCAGTTAACCTGTACTGTTGGTAATCTGGTGGATGGTGGAGGTGGTCTCTCACATGCAGTGAACTCGGACAGATCAACAGGGATGGCCTGACCTGTAATCTGACCTTTGTTGAGGAAGACAGGTGGTCGAATGCAAAAGAGTCCTACAGCAAAGGTGTCAATAGCATGTGGCAGCAATCCCAGAACGATAGTAATTTCCGGTGGTGTGCCCTTAGTGTCTCCAATGACAACACACTTACTCTTGATCCAAAGCCAGGTACCTGGTGCCTGAGGCGCGACCATCGCAAGGTGGCACTGGGAGTCCATGATGTTTAGTGGCTCTACCAGCTGCAACCTGAAAGGTGAAACCAGAGAAGAGGTGGTTAGTGACAGAAAAGTCAGGGTTGTGTTTGAAGTCAAGTCCAGTTTAAATTGTCTTAAAGTTGAGTGGGCAGACTGGGATCCCCTCCCCAAATCCCCTTTTTGTGATGGTATGTAGTAGTGTGTTTATTTTCAGATTGTAATATGGTTTGTTCCGTGTACCCCTCTTAGTTATAGTGGTTCTGCCCTGAGTATCTCTCTCCTCGATCACCCCGTCCTTCTAGTCTTTCCCCTCCCAGTTACCTTGACAACCTATGTATCTTCCCCTAAACCCCTCCCTGGTGCCCTGTCCGTCACTCGATGGCCCAACCTTCCCATCTAGAATCTTCTGCCCAAGGTGTCGAGTGATTGGTTCAGGGACCAAGGCCCCTCCCCATGCTCTCTCCTATTAGCTGTCCCATTATGTCAATCACCCCCACCTGACACCCCTCTGTTTCCCCATTGGCTCTGTTCACTTCTCTTTAAAAACCGATGTCAGACCTCAGTTCGAGGTCTTCGGGCGACAGTTTCCCTGGAGATTATTAAATCTGGATTGTGCTGTCACCGAAGTCCGTGTCCTGTCTTCTGTGGGTAGCAGCCTCTTCTCTTCGTCGTGGATCCTCGTCCCATAAGGTGAAAGCCTTAGGCGCTCTCCTGACAGAGCCCGGGATCGGGAGAGTGCCCCCATGCTGCTGGCAGTGCTGGCCGCAGCTAGCTGGGGTTTATCTTTGAGGCCAGCCGCCGCTGCAATGGTAAGTCACCTGCCCTATTTTTGTGCACGCACAGGGAGGGGCTATGCTCACGTGAGTCTTAGTTTTTTTGATGTTGATTTAGTCCCTCCTGGGATGCCATCTGCTTTCTGCGGAACTCATGAAATTGAGCCTGCAGCGGACAGTCTGGCATCCAGTGCTCCAGGGTCCCACAGAGATGGCACTGACCGTGAGGTGGAAGTCTTCTACCCTGGGTGGGAGTGTGCTGGGACTGAGCTGGCATCACTTCGGTGACAAAATCAGATGAATCAATGAACGACACTTGGCGCGCTGGTGGTTTATTTCCGGTGTCTTCTTTTGTGATAACAGGAACCTTTATCTGGCAGACTTTGATCATAGATTGGATAGTTGGAGGTGGGTCCAGTGGGAGATTGAGGATGGCTGCCTTGCAAGCGGTGTTTGCATTTGCAGCAGCCATCTCTAGCAGTATTTCTGGTCGGGCGCTGGTGCTTTGGACCTGCTGGTCGATGGCCCTGTGGAGACGCTCGACAAACAATATCAATGTTTCCTCACCTCCTTGAGTTATTTTGGAGAATGTTATAGTTGGTGTGACCGATTTCAGAGAAAGGAAAGCCCTCTCCGCCGCCTTCGCGCTCTCCTTTAGCACAGTGTGAGGGACAACCCTGGATTGCGTTGCCCCATCAGCCCAATTCCCAAGCCCGAAGAGATGTTCAGTGCAAACTGCTTCACACCCAAGGACCATGCTGGTCTCAGCATCCACACACAACTATGGGAGGATTTCCTGGACCCACTTTTTCCATGCCTCCTCCTATACCAAAAATTCAGTCGCGTTGAGGAGACATGAAAAAAGCGTCCACAAATCGCCAGGTACTTCATCTGTTTCTAACAAAGAGGCCCGAAGGAGCCGCTGGAAATATTCGCTTTCCCAGGAAAATTCCTTCTTAGCCTTGCACAGCTCCTTGATGGTGGAGTGGGGGAATGGGGCCCACTGCACTTTGGTTGGTCCCTGTCCCTCCTGGTGGTACGTGACCGGGGCCGCAGGGATGACCGGCGTGGGCCCGGTGTTCCGGTCCTTCCACTCTTCCCCCCCGGAAACCAGGTCATGGGAACCGAAAGACGGAGTGTGGGAACCCGAACAGGGGAGGGAAGGGCAGTGCTTAGGAACCTGGGCGGAGTCAGGAGGTGCAACGGCTCTGCCTGTGGGACATAACCTGGGGGTGGGACCGAGGAAAGGGGAGGAGAGTAGGGCAGGGAAGGGGATGGAGAGACGAGGGGAAAATTGACGTAGGGAGGAGCAGGGTTTTGTGGGAGGTGGGAGGGGAAGAAAGGGTTGGCGGGAACAAGAAAAGGATTGTGGGGAGAAGACGGCATTGTAGCGGGAAAAGCCACGTGGCTGCCGCCATCTTGAGCTCCATGGGAGACATCTTGGGACTGAATGTAAGAGCTGTCAAGCTCCGGAACTGAAAACTTAATTTTGGGTTTTACAACTGGGCACTTCGGGGAGCAGAGAAGGGGGTTCGGGGAAGAATCCCCCGAAGTCTGGCCAGGACTCCAGAGGCAGGGGGTTGGAGGGTCTGGAGGAAAACCCAGAGGATGGCAAGAACTGGCGCGGTGCCTACACGAGCTGTTCCCCTCAGGATCCCCTTGTTTCGAGGCAAAGACAGTGGCAATGATACATTCTGGTGGCCATTCTTCCTCTCCCCATTGCTGAGTGCCTCCTATGGACAAGTCTTTCTTTTTCCAGGCTAATTCATCATAGAGCGGCACTCCTAAATGATACCCCTCTATTCTGGGCAGGAGGAAGAAGGATGGTCTTATTATGCCTAGGGTACAACTCCCAGCCCTTCCTTTTGGCAAGACTACGGACGCCCTTTTCCCACACAGCCAATATAAACTTTTTGGAGCACTCCAAAATTGGAGTTGGCTTTCTAATTTATAATTGGTTTTGTTCCAAAATTTGGCAATTTGGGGTGCATCCCAGAATGGATTGGGCTCTCTGGGGGGGCATTCATATAATTTCTCTCTTTCTATATAAAAGCATTGGGATCTTTTGGACCTTGACCAATACAAATGCGGACACTTAGGGATCCACCACTGATGGGTTTCTTTCAAGACTAAGTAACTCTTGCAATGGATCTCACCCAAATACACAGTGTACTCTGGATGTCTCCTCCAAAGACACTCTTCGCCAATCATTTCGGATCGCAGGTTCCATATCTCTTCTTCCAGTCGGTTGTCTTGCTCGGATCCTTCTTTATCTAGAATTCTAAGTACATCTTGTGGACTCATGGGAATCCCTCCCCATGGCCAAATTTCAGCCATATGGGTGTCCCCACAAAGCCAACAGTTGGAGATGTTAAATTCATGACTAATTTGCTCCACTAGGTCAAGGAATAGGTTTTTCCATCCCAGAGCTGGGATTTTTGGTCCCTTTTTAATCACCCCTTTTATCTCTGTTTCTTTTACTAAATCAGATTCCTAGTTCTTACTTGTCCTTCAATAGGTTTCCTTTCAGAACAGATCGATTTCTCTTTCATAGGGCATTCCCCCAACAATTCTTGTTTAAAATTTCCTATATTTTCGATTAGCCAATATGTTTTACCGTCCCCTATACAAGTTGTTACCGACAAAAAGTTGATACAATTAGGACTCGGGTTAGTGTGTGTTCTGAGGACGGCAGTCCAAGATTCTCCTGCATACAACGGATAGTAACACTTCTTGCAGGGTTCTGTCCCTCCCTTATCGATGATCATAAGTAGGAGGATACATAGGAATGGGGGTCCGGTACAAGCCACTCTCTCAATCATGTCGCCCCTCCGTAGAGGATCAGCAAATCTTTGTGGCAAGAGTGTAACTTGATCCGGTCTTACCCCCCCTTCTCCTTTTCTTAACATATTACTCTTACTAGTTACTGTTGCAGGAGTTCACTTTCACTTTTGTATCAACTTGTTTCTTCTGTTCTTTTTAGGGCCAGATTGCTAGATGCCTGGGAGAATGCTCTATTTCTTTTCTTGGATCTTCTGATCTGTAACAAGAGATACTAGAAGTTAATATATTATACAATTTTACATCTTCACACTAAATATTAATTTCATTTAAAACATATTAACAACTTCTACTTAAACAATTTCAAGAGTTGTAATTTATGTGTCTTTTGACGGTGTGTCTAAGGTCTCCTTTGATTTTGTTAAAGCTGGTGGTGGTTCCTTAGGTGCGGAAACTGGCCCCTTTACTCTGGTTATATGTGTCCATCCTCATTCTTGTGTTTGTACAGCAGTTTCAGTAGTCAATAAGACTTGAAAAGGACCTTCCCATTTTGGGACTAAGGGTTGTTCCTTCCAGGCTCTGATCAACACCCAGTCACCAGGCTGAAATTTATGAAGTTTGAAATCGATAGGAGTAGTTTGAGGAAGATATCCTTTTATTCTTAATTCCTCTAAAGTGTTGGAGATAGTCTTTATATATTTTCTCACACTCATCTCTCCTTCTTCATATGTTCTTGCATGTCCTAGGGTTGTTAAAAACGGCAGCTCAAACATCATTTCATATGGTGAAACTCCTACATCTGCTCTCGGTTTTGCTCTTATTCTTAATAAAGCCAAAGGGAGACATTTTAGCCAATTCATTTTTGTGTCCTCTGTTAATTTGGTAAGTGTATTCTTAAGAGTTTGATTCATTCGTTCTACTCTTCCAGAACTCTGGGGTCTCCAAGGTGTATGAAACTTCCATGTGATGTTTAAGGCTTCTATGAGCTGTTGTACTATTTTAGCTGTAAAATGGGGACCTCTGTCTGAATCGATGGTATTTATTATTCTGTATCGGGGTATGATTTGTTCTAATAAGATTTTACTTACAGTTTCTGCAGTTTCCCTTGTGGTTGGATATGCTTCCACCCCGTGGGTCAGGTGATCTATTATCACTGATACTTGTACCTCTGCATCTGTGGCAGTTCTGTGAAATCTACTTGGACACCTTGGAACGGTCTTTTTGCTAACTCTCCCCCCTTGAGGTGGTTTTCTCATAATTTTCTATTTATTCTTTGACATATCATGCAGTCCTTAAGTTATTATTCTTGCAATTTCCCATACACTGATACATACATAGGTTCTCATAAAATGGTCATGTAAAGCTTGGGTCCCCCAATGGGTTGATGCATGCAGGTCTTCCAATATTTTTCTGGTGAGTGCTTTATTTAGTACTTGTCTTCCATCTGGCATTTCCCATTTTCCCGTTTCCTTTAGTACTGCATGTTTTTGTAACTCCTCCTGCTTTTTTCATCAAATATAGGAATTTCCTCTATTCCTTTATTCTCTCCTTCCCTTCTCCTATTTCATTCAACCTAAAGATCTTTTCTGAGTCCTCTAGAGCAGCCCGTTTCTGCTGCAAGATCAGCCAAATTATTTCCTTTCATTTCTTTAGTATCCCCTCTTTGGTGTCCTTTTACATGGACGATGGCAATTTCCTTAGGTCCTTTTAAGGCTTCTAAAACTGCTTTTATAAGGCCTTCGTGAATCAAGGTCTTTCCTTTTGTATTAATAAATCCTCTTTCCACCCAAATTTTGCCAATGGTGTGAACTACTCCATAAGCATATTTTGAATCGGTATAGATGGTTCCACTTTTCGAGCCACTTCAGTCCTCGTAATAGCGCATAGATTTCGCAGCACTGAGCAGACCAGTTTATGGGTAATTTTCCTTGTTCTATAATCGCCATTGTATGGCCATCCACCACAGCATACCCCGATGCTCGCTTACCATCTACCACCCAAGATGATCCATCCACAAAAAGCATTTCACGTTCCAGCAATGGCTGTTCTAGTAAGTCCTCTCTTACTTTTATTTGCAAGTCTATAGTCTCGAGGCAGTGGTGTTCTAGTTCTTCCTTTGGTTCCCCATATAAACATCGGGCAGGGTTTTGTATTCTTGTGGTGGATAGTCTATATTCTCACTATTATTTAAAATCAGTTCATACTTTAACAGTCTGCTATCAGTCGGAAATCCACTGACATGCTCGTTTGCTTAATATGCTTTTTAGATCATGGGGTGTATACACTTTGATTTTATTACCTAAAGTTAATTTGTAGACTTCTGCTACAAGGATTACAGTTGCGGCTACTGCTTGAAGACATGTAGGCAGCCTCTGACAACTGGGTCAAGTAATTTTGAAATATAGGCAATAGGTTTCCGTACTCCACACTAGTCCTGTGTTATGACACCATAAGCTATACCGTCCTCAACATTAACAAACAGTTCAAACAGTCTGTTTAAGTCCGGTAAATTTAAAACTGTAATATTTGCTGATTTCTCTTTGAGTTCTTCTAATTTCTCATCATCATCTTTATTCCAATTGATGGGTTCATTTTCAACTAATTTGTTGTACAGAAATTTAACCAATTTTGTGTGTCCACCTATCCACAACTTACAGTATCCAATCAGTCCCAACAATTTTCTTACATCTGTTTTTGGTTTTGGTGCCAGTAATGAAAGTATCCCTTGAATTCAATCACCATCTAATTTCTTATAACTTTTCCCAATTAAGTGTCCCAAATACTTTACTTCAGGTTCCACAAATTGCAATTTTCTTTTTGATACCTTTAACCCTTTTTCACCTAGGAAGTTCAACAAGTTAACTGTTGTTTTCTGTACTTCCTCTTTGTTCGCCAGAGATTAATAAATCATCTACATATCGCAGAACTTGAGAATTACCTTCAGGTTTAAATTGTTTCATTATTTCTTCTAAAGTCTGTCCCAACAAATTAGGCGACTCTGTGAACACTTGTGGCAATCTTGTCCATTGTAATTGTTGTTTCCTCCCAGTCTCCTCATCTTCCCACTCCAACGCAAACCATTTCCTGCTTTCTCTCTCTAGTGGACATGACCAAAATGCATCCTTTATAACACTGAACCACGCATGGGTTGCTGGTACTTTGCTCAGTAAGTTATATGGGTTGGCAACTACCGGATATCTTGTGACTGTCTGCTTGTTTACTTCTCGTGGATCTTGAACTAAACAGTATTTGCCATCCAGTTTCTTGATGGGTAACATAGGTATGTTGTGTGACGACATATATGGTTCTAATATACCTTCCTTTATCAGATTTCTGATAACTGGTTTCAGTCCTTGTTTTCCCTTTACAGAAATTGGATATTGCTTAACTCTGATTGGAGGAAGGTTTGGTTTCATTTTAATTTCAATAGGTGTAATGTCCAGCAACCCATGTCCTCCCTCCTCTGCCCACACATTCAAATTAATTCCTCTCTCATCTTCTTCTTTTAATATCATCGTTTTTGCCACCATACGTTTTCCTTCAGGTACCACTCCTATGTTTAGTTGCACCTGCATGTCCCGGCCTATAAGATTATAATCTAGTTCTGGCATATATAGTAGGTCAGTACAGCCTTCCCCGAAACTTCCTTTTATAGTCACATCTTCTATAATAGGTACTTCAAAAGGGTTATTCTCAGCACCCCTAACTTTGCAAGTCCTTTTGCTTAGTTTGCATCCTTTTGGAATTTTTGACACACTTGATCTGTCTGCTCCAGTGTCTACCAAAAATTCAATCTCTTCGCTCTGAGGGCCAATTTCCAAGTTTACCAGGGGCTCTTTTTGATGACCTATTCCGTCCCTCAGAGCATAGAGCCCCAACACCCCTAATCGTCTCCTCTTAGTTTCCTTTCTAATGCATCTTGTTCTTGTGACATAGCATCATCTATCTTTCTTTTTTTACAGAAATTCCTAGTATGCCCTTTCTCTCCGCAATAGAAACATATAACCTCTGCCCATGGTGGTCTCCCTTCTATCCACTGCGTTCCACTGTCCTTATTATATTCACTGTTTCCAATAAATGGTGTTTTGTATTCACTTCCTCTAGGTCCAGTATATCTATGCTTTCCATCCCTAGGTGACTCCATGCTTCCAAATCTTACACCTTCTCTTGTCCTAGCCCCTCTGAACTCACTTCCTTTAGGCCCATTATACTTGTCTCTTTCTCCTCCCACTGATTCATCGTTTCCAAATCCTGCACTCTCCCTCGCCACTGCTACCATGATTTTTGCCTTTGCTCTTGTCTTTTCTTCATCTCTCCTTAAATATACTTTCTGTGCTTCTATTAACAATTCATTCCCTTCTCTTGCCATCATCTGTCTTTTCTAACTTTCTTCTTATATCAACCCATGCTTTTGTAACAAATTGTATCTTGACTAACACTTGCCCCTCTGGACAGTCTGGGTCTACACTTGAATATAACCCGAAGTTCCTTTTCAACCTCTCCAACCAGGCGCTTGGTGATTCCTCCTTTTCCTGTTGACTGTCAAAGGCTAATCTGGCGTTATTTGTTCTTGGTACTGCCTCCCGTATTCCTCTGATTATCAATGTTCTGTATTGTCTCATGTTTGTTCTTCCTTCCTCCTTGTTTGGATCCCAATCTGGTATGTTAAGTGGCATTTTATCTTCCCCCCTAGGACTCCCTCGATTTTCTCTTTCCCATATTTTCATGCCTGCCACTCTGATCATTTGTATTTCTTCCGAGGAAAATAATATGTCCATAATTGAATTTAGCTCCTCCCACATATAAATATTAGGTCCCAAGAACTGATCCAATTGCTGGGAGATACCTATGGTGTCTCCCAATAGGGGTTTGATTTCCTTCTTAAAATTCCTGACCTCCGAGGCGGTCAATGGTGCGTTTACAAACCCTACACCTCCCCTAGCTCCACCCACAGGTACCTCCCTTAGGGGAAACAAATTCTCAGTCTTCTCAGGATTTTCCCTCATTCTCCTTGCTTGGAACCTAGTATTATATGGGTGACCCTCTACTCGCTTGTCTTGTTCACTTATTTCGTTTTCCTTCTTATTTTTACAACAGCAGGCTGTTTCTGTTATTAATTGTTCCTCCTCTGTTTGGTCTTTAGGCTGTTGGGGTACATGGGGTATATAAAGGGTAATACTAAAAATAGGATTTTGAGGGGTTGGTAGAAATATAGGGGAAAAATAAAAAGGAGGATTTTGGAAGGTTTTAGGAATTACAATTGGAGTAGGGGTACTTTGAGTAGTATTTGTAGAATTTTATGCACTCGGCAAAATTGAAGGTGAACTTGAGTGCTCAGACTCAGGTGTTACTGGGAGGGGAGATGACATAGAGGAGGGTGTATCTGCAATGTAGTGTTCTTCATTTGAGGAGGGAGATGATTTTGCTATGATTGCGTTTGTATCATGTCTTAGTCTTTCCTCCGTGGTTGGTATTGTGGGATATAAGTCTGGAGGAGGTGGTGGCAAATCGCTTATAGGTGATGCTGAGGGAGGAGGAGGTAATGGGAGGTATTCTATTGGATCTGGAGGGGGAGAAGGAGGAGGAAGATAATCTAATGGGTCCCACCTTTTTTCTGATAATCTGCTAACTTCTTTTTCTCTTTCCTTAGAGACTTTATACACTTTTATCTCTCCTTCTTGTCTTCCTCTTTCCATCCAATATCTAGCCTACTTAATTTCTTGTTGGCATGGATCTATCCTGGTATTAACATATCTGTTTAAAGCCACACATAACCATTTTTCGTCGGTGCCATACCATGGCCAATATACTGGACCTTCTGCAATACTCTCTCTAGGCCATATTTCAGTACAGTATTTTATCATTTTGATTCTATCCAACTCCTTTAGTTCTTCCTTATTATCCCAACTATCCAACATTCTTCCCAACGGACTATTAAGTGGTATGCTTCTAAAAGTTTGCCTCTCTTTCCCTTAACAGCTCTCTTTCCGGCGCACTGCCCCATTTCCTTAGAATTTATCTGTACCTCTTAACAACAGTGAATATGAGATTAAATCATATGAGTAGAGTTAGATAAAAGTCAGATGGAAATTTGATTTTACAAAATAAATATGACTTATCTTAAACAAAATTGCAACTTAATCGTGGGAACCACCCAACGTGGAAATCGAAGAAAATATGGTGGATTTTCTGGAAATGAAATAAAATAAATATGGCGACTTATGTTAAATAATCAAATACAGGAGGATAAATTAAAATGGCGGGAGGGATAAATAAAAATGGCAACTTAATATGGGAACCACCCAATCGAAATAAAGATGGCAGACTTTATGGGAATGAAATTAAATAATTATGGTTGAACAACTGATATAAAAGGGCAAATTAAAGTGGCGAAACATGGGGATTAAAATAAAGATGGCAAATATAAATTAATAAATTGGAATAGCCGACCGTAAGAATTATAAGTAAAATTACTAATCTTAGGGAAATTAACTGTTTTAAATCTAGAAGGAATTAGAATAAATATAATGACTTCAATGTAATAAAATAGGAATAACTCAATTAAGGAAAATAATCTTATCGGTTCTAAAAGGATCAAATATTCAAACGTATTAGGAACAGAGATTTCAGCTAATAATTCAAATAAACCGGCAATTAAAAATGGCCACTTGGCTTTCTAACCACCACACAATAAGAACTTAAACTCGCTGCCACACAGCCTTTATACAAAGCACAGCACCACTTAACTCAAAATGGCCGCCCCTCAGCCCACACCCACGACTTGGTAAGAACTTAAACTGGTGCCACACAGACTTCACACAAAGCACAGCACCACTAGATAAAAACTTAAAACAGCCACTGTCCGGCCAATCACTTAAAAACAACTTGGGAGTCGTCTGGGGACTTTTGGCTAGCCCTCACCCCTTATATATTCCGAACGCAATTTAAACACACACAAAAAAAATTTCCCCAACTTTAGGCCAGTCCTAACCTCCTCTCCAGTCCTAGTGACTGGAAAGGCCTTTCCACAGTCGGCAGCCCACCTCCCCCCTGTGGGTTGCCACTCCTGTGAAGAAATTTTTGGCTACCCCTACAACCCTCTCCAGCTAGGATCCTAGCTCGGGGTAGTCTACTTCCTCCTATGACCCCCTTCGACTGGGGTCCTACTTCAGAGGGACCCCACTCCCCTTAGGTGGGCACCCTCCCCTTCCCTGGCCTTGAAGAAGGGGCACTCCCCCGCACGGTGGCTGCTTTAAGCCACAGTCTCCATCTCGGAGTATTTTCTCCCACACCTAAGGTCCTAGTTCCTCAGGGATTAGACTCATCTCAGTCTGTCCCTGAGGAACAGCCCTCCAGGTGATTTTATTTAGGGGGCAGAATCTTCCCTCTTACTGGGCAAGTCCACCTCACTAACCTCCACCCGGACACTCCTATGACCCCCTTTAACTGGGATCCTAGTTCGGAGTGCCGGGTGTGTCCCCCTCTATGACCCCATTTAACTGGGATCCTAGTTTGGGGGAGCAATTCGGGCCAATGGCTAAAATCACCCCTAGGAGCCTCCAATCTCTGGAGGAACGGGAGCCTACGCGGGTAAGGGCGGCGAATGGGTGGGTACTCCCCGTCTCCCCTACTCCTGGGGGTCCCTAGGGGTACACTCACTCCTTCTCAACCGTAGCTTCCCTCCGTTCCCGGCCAGCCCCCTCGCAAGAGTCCGGAACCGCGGTACTAGGAGGTCCACACTCGCTTCGGGGGTCTGTATTTACAGCCCCCGTCTCACTCATGCTCATGCACTTCGCACCACCGATGCCTGCAAACCCCACTCGTGTTGCTCAGGGACAACACAAGCCCCGCTCCCTCTTGGAGGGCTTACTCTTTGAGCTGTTCTGTGTTCTCTCTGACCTCGGGAATAGGCGCGTTCCCCTCCTCGGTCCAATGTAGTCCAAGATCTGACAGCCAAAAAAAATGTGGCTGGATGCGTCTTTCGGGCCCGGGCTAGCCCGGACCGTCTCGGGGCCATGGCCTATCCTGGACAAGTACCCAAAGATGTTATAGAAACAAATGAGGTCAAATTTCAGAAAACAGTTGAAAAAGGCTCTCGTTTATTAAAAGCAAGTCAGAGAGAACAGAGGACCCAGGATAAGCCCAGATCCTCGCACAACAGCTCAAAATCCAAAACAACGTGCTAAACACACGTTGGGTTCTTCCGCAAACAAACCACTCACGAACAAGAATAAACCCGAAAGAACCCGGCGAATGGGTGGGTACTCCCCGTCTCCCCTACTCCTGGGGGTCCCTAGGGGTACACTCACTCCTTCTCAACAGTAGCTTCCCTCCGTTCCCGGCCAGCCCCCTCGCAAGAGTCCGGAACCGCGGTACTAGGAGGTCCACACTCGCTTCGGGGGTCTGTATTTACAGCCCCCGTCTCACTCATGCTCATGCACTTCGCACCACCGATGCCTGCAAACCCCACTCGTGTTGCTCAGGGACAACACAAGCCCCGCTCCCTCTTGGAGGGCTTACTCTTTGAGCTGTTCTGTGTTCTCTCTGACCTCGGGAATAGGCGCGTTCCCCTCCTCGGTCCAATGTAGTCCAAGATCTGACAGCCAAAAAAAATGTGGCTGGATGCGTCTTTCGGGCCCGGGCTAGCCCGGACCGTCTCGGGGCCATGGCCTATCCTGGACAAGTACCCAAAGATGTTATAGAAACAAATGAGGTCAAATTTCAGAAAACAGTTGAAAAAGGCTCTCGTTTATTAAAAGCAAGTCAGAGAGAACAGAGGACCCAGGATAAGCCCAGATCCTCGCACAACAGCTCAAAATCCAAAACAACGTGCTAAACACACGTTGGGTTCTTCCGCAAACAAACCACTCACGAACAAGAATAAACCCGAAAGAACCCCAATTAACAGAAAACTCCCCTATTTATAACAGTCCCTGGCCCAGGATTGATGGGATTTGGATCCACGCACCGATTGGTGGAATTCGGGCGCTTTGATTGGTCCTTATCGATGTTCATTCTGGACCAGTCATTTCTCCAGGGCGTCGAGTGATTGGTTAGTGCCCTGGCCCAATCACTCTTCGAGTTATCTATCTCCTGCCCCACCAAGTCCTGGACATCTTCCCCTACCCAGCAACAAACAACTCCCCGTTCTTCCCCAACATTATTACAACAAAACCCATAACACACTGCACTCGGGCAGGTCCCTCTCCCTCCTGGTGGTAGGTGACTGGGGACGTTGTGGTGACTGGTGCAGGTCCGTCCAGTGTTCCAGTCCTTCAACTCCACCCCCCGCCCCCCC
>NW_024362274.1:20270-25684 GCF_014805655.1 Passer montanus
CCCCCCCAAAAAAAAAGCAGGTCGTGGGAACCGGAAGGTGGAGCGTGGGAACTGGAACAGGGAAGGGAGGAGCTGTGCTTAGGATCCTGGGCGGAGTTGGGATGTGGAGCTGGCTCCGCCTGTGAGAGGTAACTCGGGGGCAGGGCTAGAAAAAGGGGAGGAGAGAAGAGCAATGAAGGGGGTGAAGAAATAGGAGGAAGATTGACTTAAGGAGGGGAAGGATTTTGTGGGAGGTGGGAGGGGAAGAAAAGAAAGGGTTGGCAGGGACAAGGAAAGGATTATGGGAAGAAGACAGCATTGTGGCAGGAAAAGCCACGTGGCTGCCGCCATCTTGAGCTCCATAGGAGCCATCTTGAGGAGTGGGGCAAGAGCTATCTTGCTCTGGAACTAAAAATTTAACTTTAGGTTTAACAACTGGGGACTTTGGGGTGAGGGAAACGGGGGTCGGGGAAGAGTCCTCTGAAGTCTGGCCAGGACTCTGCAGGGGGGGGGCTAGAGTACCCTGAGTGAAACATGCGGGATGGCAAGAACCCAGCACAGTGCCTTCACGAACTGTTCCCCTCAGGATTCCTTTGCTTCGGGGAATGGACGGGGTGGAAATGGGGTCTGGAACTCGGGGACAGGGTGAACAAGAACTCTGTGGTGGTTGTTACCTCAGTTTCGCTTTCTCTCTCAAAGCAGTTGTAATTTGAAAACTCCAATATACTAGTTTTTTATTCTTTGATCCCCCCGCAGAATCTAATTGTGGTAATTTAGAGCCAGCTATGTTCCAAAAGCCTATTTCATGCACTATTTCAGGGGTGATCTGGCGAAACTGAGTAAACAACCGGAGAACCAACTGTTTTAACTTCCTTTTTATTAACTTAATTTCCCTCCCCCCAAGGATTCCCACAACTTGGATGTAAACTCTTTTTTGCTGGGTCAAGAGCTTAACACCCATCTCGCCGCAGCTAATAACCACCCCTCAGAGTAAAAATTAATAAAATGCAAACAGAAATTTCACAAATGCCAGTCCTAACCCCACTGGGTCTGGGAAGAAACCACTGACCCGACCGGACAAAACTGGGGGGTTAGGCAAGAGGGACCACCCAAAGATGGGGATACTCACCCTCTAACCGGCGCCAGCAGGAAAAAACTGCGAGAGGTAGACTTCACCGGGGACTGACTTGGGTGCAGGAGCTGCCGACCCCATCCCTTTCTGGAGCCCCACCTCTAAAATGAGATCTGCTCACAGATCAGGGTAGCTTGGCATCCACGGAGCAACCAGTGGTCCAGGAAGAAAAGACGAAAACTTCCTGCTGGCCACTTGCCTCCTGCCACGGGGTCTGGCGATGTTCTCGGGCCCCACGTTGGGCACCAAGCTGCCGCGCTGCTGTCCAAAATTCTCTACTCCCCCAGACTAGGAGAGGTGACCGCACCAGCCAAGCTGAGGCACAGCAGCTAGCAGCGGGGGGCACTACCCCGATGTGCCAGGGGCGTCCAGGGAGCACCTCGACAAGCGGCAGCGGTGTGCAGCAAGAAGGCAAAGTAGAAGAGAAAAGTGGGACTCCTCCTGGGGGAAAAATCCAGAGGTTTATTGCTTCCAGGGGAGCCAGCCAAGAGAAGACCCCGTACAACAGGATACATTCATATATAAAGGGGATGGATCAATTGGGTGGGAACAATACAATAACCAATGATGGGGAACTTGGGAGGTAGCACACTCATGACTTACACACCAGCTAGCTAATAAGGAACATGGTAGGGAGGGACTCTTGCTCCTGGTCCAATCACCCACCGTAGGGAGGAGTACTTTCTGGGAAAAGGAGAAGAGTCAATGGGTGACAGACAGGAGTTCAGGGAGGGGTTAACAGGGCAAGTCCATAGGAACAGGGGAGGAGGCAATAAAGAGACAGCTCTTACAACTGGGGGAGGGACCAGCAGTGGAGGGAAGAAGATCCCAAGACCGAACCATTTGATACATGGGGGAAACAGAACATAGCAACTCCAACTAAATTAAACAACACACTACAACATCTCTGCACCCAGTCTATAATTTCTCAGTTAATGAGCTGGCATGCAAAAGGCTTTTGTTACCACAGAATTTCTGTCCCTGTAGTGCATCAGACTGCCTGTGCCCTTCCCAGGGATCTGATGTCACCCAGCTGGGCACAGGGCTATGAGGCTGCTATATCAGTAGGGTAATTTGCTGCTCCACCTTTAGTTCAGATGAAGATGCAGCAGCACTGAGCTCATTCCCACTTTTTCTTCCATAGAGCTTCTTCTTCTTTTTCTTTGATAGAGTTCTGAGCGTCATGCCCTTCACACAGCTCACATCATTTCCACACAGCAACAGATGGTATTCAGTGGCTTGTGTGGTATCTGCAACTCCTTACAGGTGTTTCACCCTTCTTCTAATCCCTTGCCAACATGGTGCCTTGTTCCTTCCACTCTTAGTACTGCAGCAACTGGACTCTGCTCTTTCTCCTACTGAAATACATCCAGGTGTCCACAGTGCAGGTGTGCACCTAAAGTCTGGATCAAGGCCTTGGATCAAGCTCACGGTGTTGCACAGACACAGTACCCAGAGAGGTGGCAGAGAAGTCTCCTTGCCTCAAACAGCAGGCTTCCTGTTAGGCTTCCTGTGACTTGTTTCAAAGGCCCCAAGATCATTCTGCAAGTACAGGGCACAGCTCCAAGGGAGCTGATCCCTTCTCACTGCAGGGGATCTCAAGGGGCAAAGCATGTCTCGGTCAAATCACCTCTGTATTTGAGAAGGGTTTGTGGGAGCTTCATCCTACTTTGTAAAGGGATGCTCTGGACACCTATTCCAGAGCAGCGGATCTGTGTTTCTGGGCATTGGGCTCCTAAATGTCATGACCTTCACAGAGCTAATGTTATGTTTCTGATTTTGGGGAATTTTACTGTCATCTTTATCAATGTCAGCAGACAGTTCAAACTTTTTATGACAACTGATACCACAGCACCTTCCTCAGTCTTGTGATCTCATTGCTTTGGATGTAACAGTAGTTGTAGTAGTGGTAAGAATAATGATGATAACAATAACAACAACAATACCACCAAATCACATTGCATGTAATTCTGTGGTTTTCACATGAGGGAAATGGAGATCACAGTGTACCTATCAGGTCATTACCTGTTGGGAATCACAGGGCATTTGCCAGGAGCTTGAATAGACACATTGCTACACCATCAGGATGTCCTACATTCAGTATTGTGTAAGACACCTTTTAATTTGAGACATACCTATATGCACACAGTGAAAATGTTCTGTCTGTTGTTTACTTCGTTTCTTAGTTTGTGTCTGCAACTGTCAGGAAGGGTAAAAACCTATTGTGGGTAGCTACTGCATTAATTTCAAAAAATACAATTAAATTATGTGGTTGTCATCTGAATATATGACTCAGTTTTCCAGTGCTGCAATAGTGTTCATAATTTCCTGTGCACTTTTATTAATTGCACTTGCCAGGTTTTATCAAGAGGGCATTTGCTTTTACTTTGTACTCTGAACAAAAGGAAGAATTTCAGTGAGTTAGGAAAGGTTTCATTCAGTGTGTATGTATAGGAGAGAGACCAGAGTTTGGACTTCTCTGAAACGTTGCCATAATTGCAGTCTACTGTACTTTTACACTGTCAAGAATAAAAATCATTTGCACTCTGTATCTCCACAGCACAGACAGTAAAACATATCTCTAAGGCAAAAACTCTGTAAATAGCTGACTTGACTGATCTATGTTCATTCTCCTGCATGCTTTACAGATGAATTGTGTGCTAGCTTGCTAATTTACAGCCAACAGTGCTTAATTCTACGCAAGAAGTGCCGACCACCACTGTGAGAAAGAGCTAAAAAAAAATCCTGAGCACAGTGTAAGCATTATTAACAGTTCACATTCACTTCTTAAGTTCATGGGCAAGTCAGATGGTGCACACAAGCACAAAACCCAGCCGTGGGCTACACAGAATAAAAAGGCATGCCAATTTAGTGCCAGAGTGTGCTCACAGATTGGATTTTGCAACTTTCAGCTCTTCTCTGGCTGTTTCAACCCATTTCTGTACACTGATTGATGTTATTATGAGCCACACTTTGTTACTGAACACAAGTTGGTTCTGTTTACATTGATCAAAATCATAAAGAGTTCCTCTGGGACTGATCATTTCCTCTGCATACATTAATATATTCATTAATAAAAACATTAAAATATTTAAAATTAAATTACCTTTTTTAATTTTCAGTTTGCAGCCAACAGAAAAAAAACCCCAACCAGCTGATTCACAGAAAAGAGAAAGGATCCAGCATTTCCACAGATAAATTAAAAAAAAAAAAAGTTGTGATTTTGAGGTGAAATATGCAGCTACGTACTTGAAAAAATATTTGTAGTTATCTTTGTAAGTTTCCTTTGCTGGTTGTAAGACTTTTGGTGACTTGACTCTAAGCAGCATTTAGTGTTGTGCTGAATCATCATCTGATAAGGAGCTTCAGAATTTTCTTTAGGGTTATGTCTAGAGTATTGTGAAATAAACAAGTATACCAGCTGATTCACAGAAAAGAGAAAGGATCCAGCATTTCCACAGATAAATTAAAAAAAAAAAAAGTTGTGATTTTGAGGTGAAATATGCAGCTATGTACTTGAAAAAAAAATTTGTAGTTATCTTTGTAAGTTTCCTTTACTGGTTGTAAGACTTTTGGTGACTTGACTCTAAGCAGCATTTAGTGTTGTGCTGAATCATCATCTGATAAGGAGCTTCAGAATTTTCTTTAGGGTTATGTCTAGAGTATTGTGAAACAAACAAGTATGTGCCAATTTCTCTGTGTTTGGGGCTGGTACTTGCTTGACAGCGGAATATTATGCCCCCTTACAGCAATTATTAACCAACATCTGAGATACTCCCCTTTTAATGGCCTGTTTAATACCAGTTAGACTGAAAGAAGGTCTGTAGTGAGTGGAAGAATCTGATTGTTTTGCTTTTGGAAAAACACCTGACACTTCAACAGTCTGAGATGAAGACTGTATGCTGCGTCAGCAGGGCGCAAACGCCTAGCACAAGTTTGTACACACTGTTCTTATTTATATGTGCTGACACAGTTTATGAGCTTGGCAAGCCTGGCTCTGGCAGCATCCCTGGCCGACACCTTTCCCCTTTCCATGCTGTTGGCTCCCAAACAGGCTGTTTGAGGCTTGGACATCTTCAATGCTGCATTGATATACCTTCATCTGCCTGCAGGCTCCTTCTTGGGGTTACTCCAGGGACCTGTCCCTTTGCCATTTTTAAAAACTGAGATAAATACCTCAGAATGACATTGGTGTCTTCATGAATGGACTGTTCTTTAAGGTGCATCACCCAGTGATTGCTGGTTGGAGAAGGGAATTCCCACTTAGAGGGACAAATGAAGGCTATAGCTATCTCAAGGGGTG
>NW_024362274.1:664767-863049 GCF_014805655.1 Passer montanus
AGACAAACCAATATATTCTAGCCCTCCCCTCTCCTCTCCTCTCCTCTCCTCTCCTTTCCCTTTCAGTTTATATTTTAACAGTTAAAAGAAAATAAAAAAATCTGTTTGTTGACTTTTCATCTGCATGGCAGACCTAAATGAAACATTCTTCATTTTCACTTTGTCAGAGGAGAGATGGAAAGTGCCATCTGTAATATAATAACTGTGACCAAAGTGATGCTGCCTCAGAAGTGTAGCAACATATTCTTTCAAACTGATTTCATCTTTTTTTTCCTTTTTTTTTTAACAAGTGGCACTTGCTAGTATTTACAATCAATTAATTGCGGCTGATTTTAGAAAATATTTCACATTATGAGAAGAAAAATACCCAATTTGAAAAAATAAGGCAAAATATACTTCAATTCACTGTGTTTGAAAAATAACCACAAATATTTTGCTAAAAAAAATTGAACAGAAATCCATTTTCAGGAAAAAATAAATATAAGACATATAAAAACATATTTATATGTTTTTACTTCCCTATAGTAGAGAGATTTGAACAATAAAATCTCAAATTATAATCTACACCTCAAATTATAATCTACACCTGTATGCTTTGCACAGATAGTATTTATGTATGTAAACACATCACATGACCTTACAAAACAACAGGACATTTTCTTGCCATTTTTGCTATTTTTAGGAATTACACTATTTCTTGTATAGTGTTTCCACAGAATTTAATAGCTTGTAGGTTTATTCTGCTATGTGATTCATAGAAGACCCCTGAATGTTAAAGTCTTATTTATGACTAAAGGAGAGAGTAAAAGACATAGAAATGTCTTTTTATATACAATTTTCCAGCACTTATACATTTATGAAAAAATTACATGTTTTAAAATTTTATCCATGAAAACCTAAGATTCTGCCTAAAGCTTGATATTTAAAATGACAAATAAATATTTATTGAAACCATAACTGTCCTAAACAAAAATTTGGTTCTGTCTTGAATATTATTGACTTAAAACAAATTTACAGAACATAAATTCCTTCCTTCCACAGTTTTTCTTTTCAAAATACAAAAAGAAAGTTTTATTATTTTGTGGCTGATCCCTCAGACAGCAGGGGCTGATGTTACAGAGTCAAATAAATGGAACTTTGTCACAATACAGCACAAAATGAACAACACTCACATGTTGAGATGTCCAAGGCAAAAAGGGCACATTTATTGCTGGACCTCGATATTTATAGAATTCCAAAAGTGACCATGGATTGGAAGATGAAAGTGCCACTTCTCTAACTACACCGGTCAAACCAACAATTCCATCAACTCTCTCTTCTTCCAGAAAGGAATGCAAAAGAACCATTATTTACATGAGTTTACATGAGAAACTCCATTGCAAAAATGTAAATATCAGAAGGCTTAGAAGAACTTTAGAAGAACAGGGTGACAGAACTTTGTCAGCTCCCAACATCCAAAGATCTGGTCCAGCTTGTCTTCACACCCTCAGTCTCTTGTCCTGGATTGCAAAGCCTCCTTCTAACAGCCTGAGCAGCCACAGTGCTGGAAGTACTGCAGCAAATGTGGTGTTAGGAGCTGTCAGAGCTGTGGATCTCCACAGAAATTAGGTTCTTGAGGGGGAAAACAGACTCTCCCAGAAAAGAGGAGCTTTCAGTGAGTGCATTGAAGCTGCTGCAGAGCCACTGCAGGACTGCCAAAGAGCCCCCTAATCCAGGAGCCTGTGTTTGTGCACGGGTCTGCAAAATCCACGTTGTGCAAATGGCCACAGAACCTTTGTGGTTTAGCTTTGCTGTGCACCTTCCTCCTGCTCAATATCAAAGCTGCATTTTAAAAAGCAGCAGAAGACCCTTGCTCAAGGCTTTTTATAGCAGATAACACACATCATTAGCAAATGTCCTCCGGGGAACAATGGTATTCTTGCTGAGGACTACTAAAGTACATCTCCTTTTCCAGTTACAGCCCATCATTTCTCTGCTACCAGAGCAAGAATATCTCAGGAGAAATAGATAAAATTTACAGGATGCAGTGGGAAAGTTAAAATAAAGTGTTGACTGAGGGTCTCCAGTTGTTTTTTTTTTTTTTCAGATAATTATGCACATTTGATAAAGCCTACCAAAAGCAAGGTTTTGGTATTAAGTGTATCTAATTTTTCTTTCCTACAGAAAATGTGGGGATTAAAATTTTCTATATAATCTTATATAAAATCTGGACATACAGGTACAGATCACTTTTCCCCTCAATAGGTAGCAAATAAAAGTTGAATGAAAAAGGGGAAGAGAGAGCCTTTGTCAGCTACATAGGCTTAATTCTTATGTCATTATTGTGATTTGAGACCATGAAAGTTTTATCTCATCAACAAAAAATACATTAGCCTTTGAATTGCAGAATAAAGCCACTGCAATATTGTGAAGGATTTCTGACTTACAGTGAGTTACATTGTAGCTGGAATGCATCTATCAAATGCTATTTCTTATCATGAAATTTAAACTTATGCCATTTATTTATCCACATTGTTGTAGATGAACAGAAGATGAGTGAGTGTTATTTGCTCTGCGCAGCCCCATGGTGGGATATCCAAGGTAATAATGTGGATAGTCAGTGTTCTTCTGGGGGTTATTTTTGTCAACTAAATAGCAGTTCATGTAAGGTAAATTGTTCCGCTTCACTTTGTGCTGAGTTAGAAAGTTGTTACTTTGGAAGACAGTGCCATAAAATTTAAATATCATGGGCTTCCTTTGCATTGTGATTCATGAGGCAAATAACAGCACCATTAAAAACAAGTGAAGTAGTTATCCCATTCAAATGCAAAGTCCAGGATTCAGAGTACTTGAAATATGCTCATGAAACATCAATGAAAATATCTGACTGGCTTTATGGAAGATGGAGGGCACAGGAGATGGGCACATTATTGTTGTCTGTTACAGCCTTACAGAAGCTGTTGAGAGATTAACACAGCAAGAGCTGATGGGGCAGTATTGGGCAAGCTGATGAGTTGCTCCTAAACTTTGAGTTTATCATGAATAATCAGGAACAGATATTCTGCTGTTCCCCACAGCAGTATGCAAAACAGGCATTTCATCTGGCTAAAGCCTTTCTACTGAGGTCACCATGTAAACAGTTAATGAAGCAGAAATACTCCAAGGGTTCATTGACTGAGAACATTTAGATGTGTTCTGTATAACTGTTCAATTGGCAGCAGTGAAATTACCTCACTGATGCTTTAAAGAAACTGTGGACACTGTACTCCTCAGCATTAAATGGGGTGTTCATAATTAAATTCTTATTTTCTAAGGCAGTGTAGCAGTTTGAGTATAACTTTTATTAAGCATTGCAAAGTTAAAAGGAGAGGAAAAAGCCTAGAGGTCATAAACTACTTCACACAATTTAGAGTGCAGTAAGGAGTTATTGCTGTGCTAGTGCCTGTTAATGTATCTGCAATTTTCCATTGGGTTAACCTCTTTTTTTTTTTGTCCCAGGAATTGCCTTGTAGCCAGTTACTACAAAACCCTACATTACTGTGATAGAACTTAACACAAAGATAGTTTGAGATATAATTCATGATCCTAGGAAGGGATGTTGCCTTGCAGTATTCTGCAAAGTCCCAAAACTTATTGGAGCTAGCACAGCATTTTGTGAGTCATGGCAGCATCTTCTTTAAACATGTTAGTATTTCCTGGGTTGTAAAGTCTAATAAATCCTCAGCCACATCTCCTCCAAAGAGCTCTGCTATGGTCAGCTAAAGAGTAAAAGCTGCTTAAACCTTCCTGATTTGTATTTATGCAAATGGCCCTGCCAACCTTCAGGCTGGTGATGAACCTCTTTCCCTCACCACCTTCCCTCCATTACAGATATAGACACACACACCCCATAAGACTAGTTCTTTAGGAATAAATGCCAAATGTGGACATTTTAGGACCAGAAGGAGCTATTACGACTTCTATGCAACAAGACATTGGTTTCTTACAGAGTGTCAAGCCCTTAACTGGACTGTGCTAAAAGCACCATTATGCATGTAATTAATCTTCCACTGCAGAGTGTGTGAACTGTTTCCAAGCCTTTATCACTCCTATTGTTCTTCCTGGGAGCACATGTAGGGATCAATCCTCATGCTCAGATTCATCCAGATTCCTCCTGGAGGCTGGGGGATTATGTGTCTGTCCTCCTTCACTCACAACTGCTTCCTGAATGTACATTATTGCAGCAACAGATTCTTTGAGTTTCTCCTATTTGTGACAACAAAATTCTTGATGTGCTCTTTCATGAGTAAATGACAGCTTTTCATCCATGGCGTCTGCATTTTATACTTTAAAAGTTTTTTTTTAAAAAGTAAAAACCAAACAGCTAAAAGCATCTTTTATCATTAGGCCATGAAATCTGTGATGTGTGTTGGAAGAGGTAAAGCTTCCTGCCCTCATGGAGACAACAGTGAAGAGTGGCATTCCCATATCCTGATAATGACATCCAGTAGATGAGGTACTGTGCAGCTTTTAGTGGGATGGAAACTATAATGATTAATGTCTGGCTAACAACTCATTTAAGGGACTCCTGCTATTCCAGTTTGACTGGACATGACTGCTCTTCTCACTCTGTACAATAGTTAATGTGCCATGGGAGATGTCTCAAAAACTGGTAAACTCTTTTCAGCAGCATGAAGATGATAGCCTCATAATGAAAGCTCTAAATGTCTGATAGGCAGGACTTCCTACTAAATTAGCCAATATTATTCATACACAAGTGTATTGACATTGGGCATACTCCAGAGATAGTAAAAGGCAACTTAGACATTGATTATGAAACAATTCCTTATGGAAATTGAAATTCTTTTAGAATGCTACTTTAACATGAGTGCCCGCATTGATATTTATACATGTATATAACTACAAACATGTACATACCCACACATCACAACCGCAATGCTCAGATGTAAAAGATTGTACAGAAAAATCACCCTGTACTTAAGCGCCTCATAAACGCTCCGAGCCAAAGGGCAGAAGATTCATTCAGGTCTGGTTAATCAGCATCTTGCTATCCAGCTAGCACCATAGAGAGAAGTCTGTCTCATCTGCTGGTTTTCAAAAACAGGAAGGTTTTGATCCATCTGTCACACAATTCCCCCCATTTCTATTTAGAGAAATATGCAATCTGTTCCATTAATAAAACGTCGCAAGTCGTTTCCTCCTTCCATGCAGCTCTAAACCCACTTGACAGGTGGATATTTTGACCTGTACATGGAGCAAAGCATTGAGTCATTTTAGTAAGTGTATGTCTCCACAAAGAAAAGAAAGATAGACACTAATTAAAACCTGGATAAGTCAGCTGGAAGACTGGTAGCACACTCTGGCATTTGTTAATACAATACAAAAGTCGCTAATTATAGTAGTATTGTTAGTACCATTGAAGTTATAACAGCCTGTCAGAGGAGCCATTATAAACCACTATATTCAGGTGTTCATAGCGACACCCATAAAAATTAAAGTAAAGCTGAAATTTGGCATGTGTGATCTTGGTTTGAAGTAATTTTTCCTTTAAAAAACTGGTCATGGGGTACTAGTGGCTGCCTATATTTTTAATCTAACTTTGCTGTTTTAAAACCTTACTTTGAAAATCACTTATAAAGAAAGTTGTTTAGTTTTTTTTTCCTAAAGTAAATACTTTGGGATTAAAAAGATGACAGTTTTAATCCTATTTCTTCTTTTTACCTATTTCTTCTGTTTTCTTCTGTAGTCCTAGCCATATATCTCCCATTTTGGTCACATAATTAAGTATATGTATATCTCTAAGAGCAGAAGAGTTAAATAGAAATAGTCAACTAGGAAAGGTACCAGAAAAATATTTTTTCTGGTTATTAATTTCTCCATTATTCAGGTCCTGTCTTCAGAACTTCACTTAAGAAACTGAGGGAGAAAATAATATCTCATTTTCTTGGCTTGTTTTGTCCTTATAAAATGTCATCTACTTGGGGTAGGAATTGTTCTTTGCTGATGTTTATACAGTGCTTGGACCAGTGGGTTTTCAAACCTCTGTCACATAAAGAACAATGGGAACGTAAATACCATAGAATAGAATGTTTTTAAATATTCCTTGTAGGAATCAATTTTACAGGAAATCAATTACTCCTGTACATCTGCTGAAATGGGCCAATTCAACAGCAGCTGGAAAAATTAAAGATCCCACCCATTAGTTTCTTGTGTCATGCTAGTTCATAGGCTTAATCAAAGAAAACTGTTTCTATGGTATACCTACATTGGTATGGTTAGATCCCATAAATTATGCAGGACACCATTAATAAGTTTCATTATGCATCAGACTACAATGTCCTCATTCCAGCAGCAGTCTCTGATTAATTACACAGCAATCACTGCAGAGCTGACATTGCCAGAGATGGGGGATTACCCTGTGTGCCCCTTGATGCAAGCAGTCATTAATATGATGGCACAAGGATTTGGGATAACAAATCAACCCAGCGACAACAGACCCAAACTCATTAAAGTTTAAAAGTTGTATGCGTTTAATCTTTATCTTAAAAAATAAACACTTGGGGGATTTACCTGATAATAGTACCTTGGGTTTTCTTTCATCCAAATAAATCTGCTTGTGGCAGCAATGTAAGAAAATAACAAGATGACTTAATAAGATGCAGCAGGTCAAATTCAAATTCAAAACCCTTGACACCAGGACATTTTCTTCAATATTTTCTTCATTTATTGATATTCTCTTCTTCCTTCTCATCACACAAATTCAGAGAATGAGAGCTACCACACAGGACTCCAAAATCCAGAGTAGGTGAGTCTGGGCCAGGCTGGTTGTGCCTTTGTTATGAGCCACCTTTTTTATTCACATATTTTACAGTAGCTTGGTTCTTAACCTAAATGGCACTGTCTGGTTTACATCCATGTGATCCCAAGCCTGTGGGATCTGTAGGGTGGTGCTTTGTTTAATGTCTACATTTGCCTTCTGAGGGAGCTAATTGGTTCATTATATGCCAAATACAGTGTGAATTTATTTAGGGAATGCATTTGAGTATGGAAAATCAAGTGTCTTCCCTGCTGGTCTTTGTGGGACACTACTGTGATACTCAAAAGAGATCATGGTGAAAATACAGAGTGAAATACATAAGAAAATAAATATGAAATAGACAAAAAATTTCCTGGGGAAAAAAAAAAAAAGATAACAAAAAGCCCAACAAACCAAAAACAAACAAACCAACAAAAACCAACTAACCAACCAAGCAAAAAAAATTACCAAAAATTTACCAAAACACCCAACCCATACCAAACAAAAAAAAAAAAAAGCATTTGTGCTGCAAATGTTTATACTCCCACCTGAATAACCTAAGTGAGGATACCACTCATGGGCAACTGCTTGCATGGGAAATGGATAGTAAGATACCTCTGTATGGCAGTTCTTTTCGTCAGTGAAATTAATCATATCCTGGGAGTATTTTTTTCATAGAATTATGGATTGGTTTGTGTTGGAAATCACACTAAAGCTTATTGCATTCTACCTCCTGCCATGGGCAGGGACACCTTCCACTAGCTCAGCTTGCTCCAATCCCCCTCCAATCTGTCCTGGATCACTTCCAGGGATGGGGCAGCCACAGCTTCTCTGGGAACCCTGTGCCATGCACTCACCACCCTTTCGAGGGAGCATTTTTTCCTAACATCTGCTAAAAATCTCTTTCACTTTTAAACCTTTTTCTTTTTTGTTCCATCACTATGTGCTTATGTAAAAAGTCACTCTCCATCTTCCTTGTGAGCTACCTTTAGGGCCTTAAAGGGCTTTGGAAGTCTCTTTGGAGCCTTCTCTTCTCCAGGCCAAAAAATCCCATCTTTCTCAGCCTGTCTCCATCCCTTGGAACAACTCTGTGGTCTCCTTAGGGCTTGCTCAAAAAGTTTGTGTCTTTTTTTTTTGAGCTGAGAACCCCATACCTAATTTTCCTGCAAAACTAAATTCTGCATTAGCAATAAATTAAGTGGGGTGACTTCAGGTTAGTGGTTTTACTTTTTTTGTCTTCCCTGTTCACTAAGCATCTGCATGAGCCACCTTTTATTGTGCTATCATGGGCTGGTAGGCCTGTTTGTGTAACCAGTCCCTTCCTCTGCACCAGTCAACAGGTACTACCAAGGCCTTTCTACTATGGATCCTCTGTGGAAAAGAAGAGTTTCAACATGTCTCCTACATTATTGCAGCAGTTAGACCTCATGGATAAACAAAAAACTTGCCTATATTTGACTACACATACAGACTCATATCAGTCTTGTAATTTCTGGGAACCTGCTCAGTGATATTTTGACAAGAGGCCTGTAGATAACAAGGACAGGTGGTGATCCTCAATATAACTATTGAGTTAATTTTTGTTGTGTGCAAAGTCTCACCAGCTCCAGTGAGATTTGTCTGAGATGCCCAGAGTATTGTCACCTAAATTCTTCAGGAAAGAAAAAATGCCACATCACACTTACACAAGACACTGAGGTTGAAATTGCCAGGGAAACAGACATATTTCAGGATGCTGAAATGCTGCCAGGACATTCACCTCAATGCATCTATTTCTTGAAAGATTTTTACCCTTTATTGGCCAGAATATTTGAGTCTATGAAGCTCTTGTAGATCATTACCTTTATTCGTCTTTCAGGGAGAGTGAAATAATGCAATTCTCAAAGCATAAGAACATTTGAGCAGAAATTCTTTTCCTTCAGGGTTCTTTTAATGTATGCAACCAACTGAATGAGAAAACACAAATGTGTTGAGGTGTTAGCAGCTGCTACTTGAAGGAACATCAGGAAGGCTGTGCTGAACATTCATTAGACATTAAACAGAGACAGAGACACACATTCATTAGAATTTTTCATATTGGTTCTCTGTGGTTTTTAAGATAAGTCCTCTTCAAACTCAGTTCATGATAGTGTTCCTGGTCTTGACCCCATTTTTAAAATAATTTTATTAATCTTTACATATTCATAACTGCAAGTCCTCAAGTATTTTAAAGGTTTGGAATGGGACTGAATCTGAATCAGGAAGCAATGTTTTGAAAGAGTTCATTGAAATATACAAAAGTCTTAAAAGCAAATGAATAATTTTTGCAGTGTTGATGTGGACACGGAGATAATCGGAGGCAATATCTGACTTATAGTCTATCACAAACTCTTTGGCAAGGGCTAAGGGGTTGGATCCAGGTCTTATTCAATCAATTTTTCACAAACTGAGTATAGGCAGCCAAGGTGTCCTCTAGCATCCTAGATAATTGCCCATTTCATAAACATAGGTTACACAACACCTATTTTCAAATTGCTCACTCCAAAAAAACACAAACAATCACACAAAATTGCATTCATAAGCCCTGAGCTTACAGAGGAGCAGTCAGCAGCACGGACTCTTCCCTCCACAGTTTTAATAGAAGGCAGAGTTAAACACAAACAAAGCAGAGTGAAAACAAGCCTGAAGAACATCAGGTTAAAAGCTTCCTATGTTGCTAGTAATGTTTATCAAGGATGTTGGAGATGTTTAAAACCAAAGATTTGCCCTGCAAAAAGACTCCTTGCCCAACACACTGCACGAGCTCACTAACGCTTAATCATTCCTTTGTTTTTGTTTTCATCTTCATGCTTGGTTTATACTTTATAACAGCCAAAGCAAAAGACATTTTCCTTCCTGATATTAGCCCATATTGGTAAAATTTTGGGGGTTTTTTTTGTTCCAAAGAGTCAGAATTCTTCAAATCATTGTTGATATCCAGGTTTTATAAGAATGATGTGTCGTTCTTGATGCCACTTTAAACTTACAGATTGAGTGAGGTAATGTTTTCCAAAATCTAGGAAACCTGAAGCCCATGTTCCTCTGAGTAGGGGAATAGTGATCATTTTCCTCCACAGAGCACATCTGAGTATCCTGAGAAGTGCTGTACTCTGCAAACTCTGTACTTTTGCCTGTCCATGGTTATATCATGTCCATGGATGTTTTCTCCATGGTATTTTGATGGAAGTAGGCTTCCTTACATCCTTCTGGACACTGACATTGAGTGAAGGCAAAAAATTACCTTGTTGTTTCCAACAGTGATGCTGCCAGCCTTGTGGACAATTACAGTCCTGCAAGTTTAGTGACAATTATGTTTCTGAGAGAAACACTGTCACTAACTCTGTTGCTATATTCCCCCACTTAAAGGGCTCTCAAAGCAACCTTAATACCTGGATTTTCATATCTCCATTGGGCAGATGTAATTTCTGACTTCATTATACATCTCTGTCTTACTGTGTCTGTTCAGATATCAGCTTTATATCTTGGATAAATTTTACCTTGTTGCCTTCACTTCCTTCTCCAGCTGTCAAGCCATATCAAACATCCTTTCTGACCCTTTCTCTTTTTTTGTTTTGAATTCTTTTTTGAGTGCTCCTCTCCTCTAAGTATTTTTATTATGTCTCCTATAAATTGTTCTCACTGCAAAATAAAAAAACAAGGCCATATTCCTGGCAGAAAGGAATTCAGTTTGTGCCCTTGCACTTACAGGAACAGATATAACCACTGTGGGAGCACTTTGATCTCATTCATAAATTGAAATTTGTCCTTTGACTGTTAGATATGGTCACTAAGAGGGAAAATTTCAAAGGCAAAGGGTGACCCAAGAACAAAATAGTTTTTATGTTTTGGCATAAGGAGGCCCAAAGGAAGGACCAAAAAGGTCCTGTGGTGACAGTGTTAGTCAGGTCTGCAGTTGCATCATATCTCTCTTCAAACAGCACTGACAATGTCAAACAAGTCACCTAATTAACTCCTATGTGCCTATACCCACAATCTTTCATTTTATGGGGGACAAGAAAGAGTGAGATTTTCTACACAAAAATGTATCCCCTGGCTGATGGTACAATATCTTTTCTAGACTGTCTTAGCCTTTTAGTTTTTGAAGCATAAACTAGTGATAACAGCACTTCCCTGCCTTTCAGAGGTCATGTGGAGTTAAATATATTAAAGATCATGAGGTGCTCACCTCTCAGATGAGCATTGCATCTAAGGCAATGCCTGCAGAATTCCCAAAGGTTCTCCTTCTCAAGCTCTATGGAATTACTGCACCTGGAGTTTCCTGCAGTACGTGCCCTCAACGTTTGTCCCCATTCAAATGAAACAGGAGTGAAACATTCTCTGTTGGATGGTGCAGTATTTTACACTGTCCCCCTGAATTCACCCCCAGCCTCCATGGCAGTGTATGAAACAACAGTGTAGTAAAAGTGATGATAAAGGAAGCACACCCATGAGAACAGGCCTTATCAGTGCTTCCTGCTTGGACTCAGAAATCACTAATATATTCCTCCAAAGAAGCAGCATAGGATTGAAATTTGTGCTATGCAAGCTTGGAAGGATCGGGGATGACATCTTCATTGCTTCAATTTTCATTATCTGCAGGTCATTAAACAGGCATTTGTGGGCATAATTCTGTGTATATAAAACCACTGAAACATTCATTACACACAAAATGACTGAAAATAAACCCCAGTCATTTCTGCATGTGACATTTTGTATTATAGTGATGACCAAAGGATTTTGTCTTGCCCCCTTCACGTGTTACTATTCTGATGTACACCAGTATTTATGCCCAGGCCTAGGTAAGCCTCATGGCTTTTTATTTCTTGCAAAGAGAATTACCAAATAGTATATGTAGCTCACTCATAGGAAACTGGAGCCAGGCAATTATAAGGTATCCACCAATCCAATCAGATGAGACATCAATGAATATCTTTTAATGAATTTAAAACTAACCTAGGTTTGATTAGTGTGCAGCTGCCAATTAAATAGCATTATATCAGTGGAATGAGATGCTTGGAGAAGCTGTGGCTGCCCTATCCCTGGCGGTGTCCAAGGCTAGGCTGGATGGAACTTGGAGCAACCTGGAATCATTGCTCGGAGAAGCTGTGGCTGCCCTATCCCTGGCAGTGTCCAAGGCTAGGCTGGATGGAACTTGGAGCAACCTGGAATCATGAAAAGTGTCCCTGCCCATGGCAGGGAGTGGAATGAGATGCACTTTAAAGTTGCTTACAACCATTCCAGGATTCTGTGATGACTTCTTTCCACATGACTCTTGTGTCAGCCAACCCAGAATTAAGCAAAGGAAAGGAAAAATTTGCTGTGCTTATATATTTAGTATTATCACTGCAACTTCCAGCATACAATAATGGCACCAAGAATAACTTGTGTTATTGGAAGGGCATTGGACAGAATCAAATAGTCAAAAAGACTCTAGCAAACAACATGTTTATGATAATCAGTTTTTCCCCAGAGTAGAACATGGAAAAGACAGAGCTGATGATGCCTGGTTGCCCACTGAGATTTACAGACCTTGCACAACAAAGTTAGATCCAGTGTGCAGAGCTGTCAGTCTGACAGCAGTAGCAGAAGTTTTTCATGAGGAAAGGACTGGTGTAAATAAGGGCCTAATGGATCTCTAATCTTGGGCAGCCACAAGCTTCTTAGGATTTTTTTTTTTTTAATAAGCTGCTAAAGCTGGGAAGTGAAACTTTTATCAAAACAATTAGATGCAGTGCTAAGCTTTCAAAAAGTCTTGATCATCTACAGAGTGACTTCAATAGGAAATGTCTCTATATATGGATACATAAATCAGAGTTTTGTTAGGTGGATGGAAGCTTGGGCACACAAAAATTGTCTTCTCAATGGAGAAAGGACTTGAAACTTTTTCTAAACTCCAAGTACCTGTGAGGAAATATTTGGTTCTCATCTTTTTGCAATCTATTCAAAGGAATACTTGAAGCTCGAGAGCTCAGACAACATGCATTGTATTCATTCAAAGCATGTAATTGTATATCCAAGTCCAATAACATTGTAAGATTCCACTCTAATAGGTCAAAATTATGGTCTTAAAAGCAGTTCAGTCACAATGTGTAAGTTATTTTTTAGGAAAGAAAACAAAAATAACAGGTTTGAACAGATGTTATTCCTAAGTGTTTTAGATAAAAGAACATGGAAAAAAGTCAAACAATTCCTTCTTGTGCCATTGGTAAAAGAAAAAGCAAAAGAAAGCACATCACCTCACAATAGCACCTTACGTCCAGACCAGACCAAGACATATTCTTAATTAGAATGGAAAAAGAAAATTAACAGGGAAAAAAAAAGTTACAGCCCCAGAAAGTATCATGCTAGGAGAACATTAGGAAGAAAACGATACACATTTCCATAATGCATAGTGCTTGGCTGTGATTTTGCTGAGAGGCATAAAGGATTGGAGCCTACACAAAACGTGTAAGAACATCAAAGCATATTTTAGCATCCAAATCAGAAGTTATTCCTCTTAGTGTCAGCTGGCATTTAGGGAAACATCAGCCAGCCAAGGAGGTGAGAAGAAGAGCAGCATTAGCAGAAAGAGTTTTCTAATAATTCCTGGAGGAATGTAAGGTGCTGTTCTACCTGGGGTGCTGGCCAAGCAAAGGCATTTTTCCCTTGAAGGAAATACTTCCTGTCTTTTCCTTCTGCATTAAAAAAATAAAACTACATATAAAAGTACTGCCTTAGACAACAGAAGTGCCAAAAATGCAATTGGAAAAAATACCTTGGCTCCAAAATTTACTCTGTTGAAATAAATGTGTGTGGTAACATGAAAACAAAAATAGATGTTAATGCATTTCGTGTTACCTCTACCTGCAGCCTGTCTATGTCTTGGCTCCAGTTGGAAATATACAGAAAACCCCAAAATTTACTCTGTTGAAATAAATGTGTGTGGTAATATCAAAACAAAAATAGATGTTAATGCATTTCGTGTTACCTCTACCTGCAGCCTGTCTATGTAGACTCTTTTAGAGAGCCGATGATGAAACTCATTATACTCATTTAGGGATAATAAAAACAACAGAATCCTTTGGCAGGTTGCTGTTAGCTGAAGGGCTCTCTCTTTAATTGGTATAAATTTATATAAATAATTAAGCATCACCATACATGGATGACTAGGCATGATAATAGAGATGTTTCCTTTTGACATTAAGACTGTATTCTTTGTAACACCAAATAAACCAGGCAGCTTGTAGGAGCAGGTTGCTCCTTTCTGAATTGGGCTGGAAACATTCACAAATCATATTCTGCTAACTAAGACCCTTGGGGCAAGGGATGGAAACGGTCTGGTTTCCAGGAGATGAAAAGAAAGGACTGCTCAGCCTGCATTTTTAGGACTGGTTATCAGAACACCATGTCAACATTTCCAAACTAAACTGGTCACCCAATCAGTATTTTTCATGTAATCTGCAGGTAAACATTGTATGTAGTATAATTTATTAAAAAGGGGGTTAAAATAATATTGAAAACAGAGCGAAAGTATGCCCTGCATTATGTTTAACTCATCTGGGTAGGATTGCACGATACTTGTATAAAAGAAACCAATCGGGCTGGGAGGATTTCCGGTGATAATTTGTATTAAAAATATACCATCACTGATTTACAATGCACAGGTAGAGCAGGAACCTTGAACCAGGCTCTGTGAGTTATTCCTGTGCCTCCACCAGACCAGCTGCACCAGCCCCTGCTTCCCTTGGCTGTGTCACTCAGTGCTACCTGAGCAGCACCAACAGCTGCAGATAAAATCTTCATCACACATAAGACTATTTTCCAACTCTTGGAAAATTGTTCTTTGTTGATATTTTTTCTTGTTGCAACCTTCTGCAGAGCATGTGTACACACAGGATTATGCACACATGTATTGCAGTGTGTGGTGGCTCTTTTCTTTCCCAGGAGAGAAGGCATTGAATCAGCACAATAAAATAGGTTGAGTTAACAGATCCACAGACTAAAGCATAGTATTTTACTTCAGAGAGATCTATGTCTTTCTAAAAATAAAAAAAAAGAAAGCTGTGAGCAATCTCTCTGATATTTTTCATTACAAAATAATTCACCTTAATTTAGCAGGTTCTGCAGATGTTGGAAACTGATTTAATGAATCTCATGCAAGACAGAATGAGACAACAAAGCAGATTTTGCAGGGCAGTTAAATTATCCCAGGTAATGAGAAGTTTTCTAAACCAGGCACCCCTCCTCAAGTCCCTGTGCCACATTCATATTGGTTTTGAGACTCCTTCTGGATGCTTCAGAATTAATTTTGTGGTTTCACTCTCTCTGTGAAGTTCACTGTGTTCTCAGTTCCTCATGCTGTGCACACATAAAGGCCAGGGCATCGATGAAGTCTTCTACAAGGCTTACGGACAAAACCAATTCACATTGGTTTTGAGACTCCTTCTGGATGCTTCAGAATTAATTTTGTGGTTTCACTCTCTCTGTGAAGTTCACTGTGTTCTCAGTTCCTCATGCTGTGCACACATAAAGGCCAGGGCATCGATGAAGTCTTCTACAAGGCTTATGTGTTTAAGTTTTGTCCAGGCCATAAGGAAGTGCCTTGTGCCTCTCTGCTGAAAATTTAGACCATTCTTAGCTATCCAAACATTCTCCATTTGATGAACAACAATTCAGTGTTTCCTTCACTGGCACTCTACATCTATGTGATCTACCATGAATTCCCTCTGATCAGCACCTTTGCTCACAGCTTTACTTCACTAATTAAAAGATCAGGTTGTTTTCCACTTTACTTGAGTTTCTCTGGTGCAGCTCACAATGACAACTTTTCATGCATTACTTGGAAAACTATTCTTCACTTTTTTATAGAATTAGAAAAGATATGCAACTTTATCTTCTTTTCCCTCAAGGTGTTCTCCCTTGTAGATTTACTTCTTTTTCATTCCTATCCTTTGCCTGGGTTATTTGCAAAAGTTACCCAGCACACCCATTATAATCAAGAAATGTAAGTTAAGTCACCTCCTCTCTTGGCTGTTTTCAGTAATATTTCTGAATATCTCATTCTACAATTTGCAAATTAAAAACAACACTTCATATGGCCTCACCAGCTTTAACTGTGTAGTGGGAAAAAGAGTCAGTACATCTCCCATGGCTGTTCTACTTTCCTTTTCACCCATCACCTTTCTAATAAGGCTTCTCCAATTGCCAGACCCAGGACCTGTTAATTACCCTTGGTATTTCTCCACTGCTAACAGACACAGAGATACCTGTGTTTTTTTCAGCATGTACAAGGGGGGCTGCTAAACTCTCCCTAAAAGTAAAATGTCACAATAGCACAGAGCTTGAAGGGACCAAAAAAGACCAATTCTGTTCTGCTCTCAGCAAAGCAAAAGATCAAATGTCTCTTCCCCAAGGGCTTTCACTTTTTCTTGAAAGTATCCAAAACTACAGAAAGAGCAATAGCCTATATCCTGTTCCTATTTAACCTACACAAAGTTATGAAATCATAATAATTTTATTAATTACTCTCAATCTGATTAGCTTCTTTAAAAGGCTACACAGACAAAATAGTGGCATTTTTTCTTGCTATTGAAAAAAAACTATTAATCCTCTCTTCTTCAAGCTAAAAAACCTTCACCCTACATTTTTCCTCCAGTAATATTATCTAAATTCAGGTAATTTTTACTAGTTCTGAAGATCAGCTTGAATTCTCATCCTGTCATAGAGAGTACTTGCTTTGTACTTCTCCACAGTGTTCCTTGTGCCACCTACATGGGCATCCATCCACTGAAGTAATTCATAATGAAATTAAATCCTCTCTTGGAAGAGACTCCAATTAGACTCCTGGATGCAATGTCTGTCAATTTTCTACTGATAGATGAACGTAAGGATACAATTGTTGAAGAATGGTTGTGCAGTCAAACTGTGCTTGAATAGTTCTTATTTGCTTGTGAGAATGTCACAAAGAGCTAGTATAGAGACATATTAAAATCAATGTACCTCACATATGTCGCCCTCTCCACCTACAAGCTACAAGGACATCATTTGATTCTTTGCCAAATCTGCTATAATTTTAGTCTCATTTCTACTCAGAAAAATAAACTTTTACCTGCAAGCTACAAGGACATCATTTTTTCATTCTTCGTCAAATCTGCTATAATTTTAGTCTCATTTCTACTCAGAAAAATAAACTTTTTAAAAAAAATTTGCAAACTTTTCTACAGTTTCTTTGACAAATCAATGTTAATATCCTCCAAAATCCTCTTTTTATTGCTTTCAAGAGTTCTTGTTAGGTTTTACTCCTTCAAGACATCTAGACCTCCCTTTTTTCAAGAGTTATTAGGAATAACTGTTTTTACTACAGAGGTTGTTCTGACTGGTTTCTAAAGTGTTGTAGAAACTAAGATAGTAGATCATGTCATTGCATTCAAATCTGAATACCAAGCTAACAAAAAAAAAAAAAAAATTTAGCACTGACTGAGTCTTTCAACTCAGCATCATTTCTTTTCCTAAGAGATTCTTTCTATTGTTAATCCCCACTCACTCACACAGGAGTCCTATGCCCTCCATGAGATTTGAGACACAGAGCCCTCTCTCTCAACCAACTCACAAGTCTGTTTCTTCCCTTCTTCCCCTGACACACATTTTTAGACTGGATATTAGGAATAAATTCTGAACTCTTAAGGCTCTGGAACAGGTGATCCAGAGGAGGTGTGAATGCCCATCCCTGGAAGTGCTCAAGACCAGGTTGGATGAGGCTTGAAGCAACCTGGGATAGTGGATGGTGCCCCAGCCCATGGCATGGGGTTGGAATGAGACAATTTTTTAATGCACCTTCCAACAAAAACCATGCTATGATCTTATGTTTGTTGGGATGTTTCATGAAAGAATGTGACCAGTGAATAGTCACTAAAAAAAAGATGAGAAGAAATAATGCTTGCCAGCATCAACAGAAGTTTTTTATCATTTTACTTCATAATGTGCACTCCACTGGTTGTGGATATAGTAGATAACACACTGCTATTCAGAAGAAATTACAATCCTGAAGAGGAAAGCTGAAGTTGCCAAAGCAACTTTAAAAGATAGGTTTCCTTTATGAGACCTGCAGTCACTTGTCTTTTCACAATGTTATTAAACAGCCAAACGGACTTTCAGCTGAAGATGGAGCATAAAAATTGCAGTTTGTTTACAATACTTCTCATTGCACTTGAAATTATATTTTATCCACTGCTGACAAAAGAGCAAAATATTTCTATTTCTGTAGCTCAGCATCCCCCTGTTGGGGAAAGAAAACCTAAATTCTCTGTTATTTCAGCACTTTCTGCTAAATGATCCTAAGTGGCATGTGCCCAAAGGGGATTCTGAGAGACTGTGCTCAGAAGTGCTGTAGCCAGGAAACTGTCTCTTGGAGCAAAATTTCCAGTTCCAGATTAGATGTGCAAATTTCCAATCAATGAATTATATGCTGAATCCAAGAATTCTCTCTTCGTAATTGTCATCTATATCCGGACACATGTTGGAACCCAATTCTCCCTGTGCTCTTGGTTACTTTCTTTTCTGTAAATTGGTCATTTTTCAGCAAACATTATCTTAGCTTCAAAATTTGCAAGCCCTCTGAACTGGATGTTTGGAGAGACTATTATTATTATTATTATTATTATTATTATTATTATTATTAATCACATCCAGAGCTATTAGTCACATTGAGAGCTACCAAACTTGCAAGGGCCAGTTATCAACAAGCTCTAATTCCCCAAGGAAACAATGTAAATGTGTTATTGTAGTGTTTTTAATAGATTTGAATACAGTTATAAATCTTCTTGTTATTTATCATGCTCTAATTTCTGTCCCACTATCTATCTATGGTTAAATATCAAGAATTTTGGTCTACATATCTCCCTGCCTTGAATCTTAAAGTGAATAACAGCACAGCTGTAAATAAAAGCATAATAAATATATGCAGCCATTTATAAAGATGTAAGAATAATAATATCTTCTAGGAGATAGCTTGCAAATGTCTGCCAGATGAAATGAATAGTCCATGATAATCTTCCTAGTTATTAAAAGAGAATTCATCTAGTTATTTATTTTTCTCCAGAGTAAATGAACCATTATAAGGCCAACTTGTTTTTGCGGTTTAATGTTTTCATCATTGATGTTTCTTACAACCTGAAGCCATTATGATGACTCACATGCTCTCAGACGTCAGAGACAAATGCATGCTACATGTACTAAAACTTGGTACATATCATTCTCATCATCCTAAATTTGACATGTCATAAAAAAGGCTCCAAAAAAACACCCCACGAGAAAAGAAATTAATGGTCTTTTATGACTCTAGTAGTTGAATTCATAAGATTAAAACCTAAAATGCTTTGTAGTGATGTAATTGTTCTTTTATAAGCCTGGCTAATCTTATTACAGAGAACAAACAAAGGAATATTGCCTTGCTGTGGAAGAATTTGGGTTTCTTTTTATGAATTCAGAATCACTCCCAGCTAGGTGTTTTCTGAGAAATTATAGGTTTGGGTTTTGGGTTGCTTTTTTTTAAAATGGTCTATTAGTTAAAGCCCAGCATTCTCTTTTTCTTGGTTTTTTGTTTAGTTTTGGTTTGGGGTTTTTTTTGTTTGTTTGGGGGTTTTTTTAGGTGTTTGTTTGTTTGTTTGTATGTTTTTGGTTTGTTTGTTACTTATTAATTTTGTTTTGAAGGGTTTCCAAAGAAACTTTCAGTTCAAGAGATCAAATAAAGGATTTCTGACCTCATAGATCAAGAAAAAGAAAACCCCTGGACAATGCAATAGAGAAATGATTGGTTAGAAGCTTTGGGAAGATTTTCACATATATTTATGTGGTTGACTTCAAGTGCTTCAGGAATATAATATGTATGAATGGTACAATTTACAGTATCCAAGCCAAAAATTCTTGAATAAGCAAAACAGTCATCTTTACTCACTTAAACATACAAATAAACTCATTCTGGTCCTTAATTTGCAAAACATTACTTACAAATCTAGATGGCTCCTGTGACTAGCAGGCAGCAGACCATTCTTTTAATTTTATTAAAAAATGTGAATGACTTATCAATGCCTTCATCACAAATTATTCAGTTGTACATGAAAAAAAAATCATAGAGTTACTGGAAATCTAATTGCTTATCAGTTGTGAAATGGTGCAGTGAAAAGATTTTCTGGACCAATATCTGATTTCTTTCAATGCAGGTATAATCCTGCCTGCCCCTATCCTCAATTCAGGCAAAATTATATTGAATTATATAATCATAGAGGTTGCAAATTACCCCCAACATCATCAAGTCCAACCTTCAATGAATAACACTGTGACCATAATAATAACACAATGAATAACACTAAATCATAGCACAATGTGCCATGTCCACTCACATTTTGAACACTTCTCTGGTTGGTGATGCTGATGGGAGCCCGTTTCAATTCTCTGCTGCTCTTTCAGCACGGAAAGTTTCCTCAGATCCTATCTAAGTCTCCTGGTGGCATTCAAGGGCAATTTCCCCTTCTCCTGTCTCTTGTTCCCTGGGAGAAAAGACCAGCCACCCCGCCTGGCTTCAACCCTTTTTCTGGCAGTGGCAGAGAGGGAGATTGTTCTCCTTGAACCTCTTTCTCCCCCAGCACCCTCAGCTGCCCCTCATGGAACTTTTTCCCCAGAGCCTCCCACCACTCCTTGATTCACCTGGTTTCTCTGCTGGCTTGCTCCTGAGAGGAAATAGGTTTTGTGGCCATCTGTCACCCTTTTCTAGTGAGCTGCACTGTGGACACTGAGTGCCCTCTCTACCATCCCACTTCATGCTAAGCAGCAGAGAAGACAACGAGCTGGGTTTAACGATTTATTTTAATGGCAAAAATAAAGCAGCAATCTAAACAAGCAACAGTGTCAAGGTGAACCTGCTGGCATCCTGAGCTAGGGAAGGGAGCTGTAGTCTGAAAAATGAGAGCAATCCTTGGTTTTCATTATAATTATGTCCTCTGTTTTAAACAATGTTTGGGCTATCTTGTGAAAATAACATCTTCCATCTCCAAATGTGCACACCTGACATAAGGATTATCACTTGTTTTGCAGGAAAGTGAAAATTATTGTTAGAAGGGGTATGTGAGAGGGCTTATAGTCTATTACTGGGTTTATTATCTTTATTTTGCTCTTCTTATCTGAAGACAATCCTGTGAACTTTTTCTTATTAAAGTTTCTAGTGCATGAATGTTCCACCTGCTACTGATAACACTACTATAATTGAAACTGTGGACATCTGGAGTGAAATGCTCTACCCTTTTAAATCTACATGAGATTTTTATACCACTCCAAATAAAAGCAGGCTGTATTTCTTTCTTTCCTTGTACCAATAGCACAATGTATTTACTTTAGGATTATTAGGTGTAGAGTAATGCCTGGAGGCACATTTAAACATCTACTTAGTGACACTGTGGTAAATTTATGGAAGAAAGACAAATACTAGAAGAAACAGGCTCACCGGAACAGTAATCCTGAAATCTTCTATCCAACACCATTTTTATGAGAAAAAAACCACATGTATTTTCCCTTTTATTCCCTGTTTTCCTAGGTTGTTCTCAAGCACATCTTATTGCCATTTGGAGTAATAAATACTGCATCAAATTTGTCACCTTTAAAAATGAGAAAATAAAAATAAGAGGAAAAGGACATTAGCACTGATATCAGTCTTTGAAAAGGTAACTCTTTTATTATCTTATTTTAAGACTTAAATTAACCTGCCCTAGTCTCGTCAAATGCGCAAATGGAAATTGATATTTAAAAACTATTCACTTTGGTGATCTTCTGTATTTGCCTTCAGTCAAGAGAGCAGAGTACATATTCCCCAGAAGGAAATGTACCTAAATGTGCCCCACAGACATCTTTTGGGCAGGTTAATTCACCCAAATCCCTTCTCCTGTAAGGACAAGTGGTTTAATGTTCTGTTCAGTTTTGTTCCAGTGGAGTAATTAGCAGGGATATAACAAAGACAGTGAAGGAATACAAATACCAAATTCCTCCCCCTCTTTAAGGAAAACTAACTCCCTAGAGGCAGGTATGCCTGACATGAAGGCACAAGGAAGAAGCTTCAGAGGCACAGAACACCTGTAAAAGTGCTGGGTTCAGCCCCTGGAGGGCTCCTGCAGAGGAGGGTCCCCGAGCACATCACGCACCCTCAGCAGTGCCTGTGCCAGCTGCTCCCAGCTGCCCCATCCACGGATCAGCACCACCTCCAAGCCTGGGTTTGCTTAAATCCTGGCCTACCTGGACCACTAGGAAGGTTTCCAGCAGCTGAGAGCAAGACACAGTGTCTTGGAAAGGGTTATGTCTTATTCCAGAGATTTGATGGTTGCTATGCAAGGATGTGCAGGTAATGGAGCAGAAGGAGTTTTGTTGTCACTGGCTGAGCAAACTGATAGTTTTTGGGGTTTTTTCCCCCTTTTCTCTGTGTTTCTTTGGCCTGTAAGCCAGCTCAGAAATCCCACACATCCTCTTCTGTGGCTTCTGGAGATCAAGAAAAACTGTACTTGTCAGTTAAATAAAAAGATAAAGTTTTCATACACACACACTCATCCTCCTCCTTCAACACACATTATATCGCATCATTTATGTTTCAAAAATTAGAGTCATGAATGTTTTCCTGTAGAGCCTCTGTTTTGTAGAAACTCAAAACATTATTTACTCAAAATGATAGGATTAAACTCATTTCAGATGGCATGATATTAATCTTTACTGTCTGCTTTAAAGCCATGGCTTTAGGGCTAATTACTGAACTCATGTGTTTTGGAAACCTGGCCTCATTTTTTTCCCCACTCTCTGCCACATTTTTCTCTCAGAATCAAGCTCCTTTCTCCTCTACTCTTTATTTTGAGATTTTCTTATAAATTCATCTCCCCATCAAGGGCTGAGGGTTGTCTCCCAATTGACATTTTAGCACACAAGTCCTTTCAGTGTCTGGATTATCCCCACACGCTGACAGATGAATTAGAGAAGCAAAGAGAAAGGAGTTTGGCACATAGCATGATAACAAGAATTTACCAATTGCCATGCAGCTGTAGTGGATTTCCTTTGTTGTGCCCCAGGGCCTCAGTAGATGGTTAGGAAGAATGACGTTTCCTGACTTTTTAGTTTTTGAAAGCCTGCCTTGACTTGTCAGCTTGTGACTTCCAGGCAACTTTGGTGGCATCCTTCCTCTCCCTTCAGCTTTTCCAAACATTTTCTGTATTTTTGAAGAGCTTTTTCCATAGCTGCTTTGAGATATTTGTCCTGAATTCTTTCTTCACTCGTTCCTCTCCCACTTGTATCCCTCCTGCTTATGAATAGAGTTCTTTTCATCTTGTTTTTTAGGCTTTTGCTTTATTGAATCTTCCTCCTTTCTCAGTGGCAGAGTGCACCATATTTTTTCCCCATTAAGCCTCTCTTGATTTCTCCTATGTTTTGTTCCTTTTAAATGAGGCTGTCTTCCCCAAGAGTGCTTGAAACACTCATGTAGATATTCATTGCATTTTATTTTAAGACACAAGGGGACAAAGATGAGCAGCCAACACAGTAGGACAGGGTCACATCTGCCCTGAGGCTGAGATATGGTCTTGGACCTCAGGTCTTGGATCCTGCAGCTATCTCAAGGAACACAGTACAGGTACCCTTGGTCTAGCCTTAACTGATATCAAATATAGAAGTATAAACTCAAGGAGAAATTGATAAATGCTATTATTTAATTAGAATCTAGTAAAAAACAATGTGTTAAAAAGAAGCAAGAAGACCGTCCAGAATTCAATAAGAACATCTTTGTTGGAGTTTATATTTTAAAGATAACTATATTAAATTCTATTTGGAATATGAATAATGTAAAAAGGCAAAGTGGAAACTTCTTAGATAAAGTAATTTAAACTAGCTGCAAATCACAATCTGTGTTAGAGTAATCATGAATCAGCAGGAGAAAAGAGATAACAAATTATCATACACTTCCTTTCCTCCAGGTCCTTCACTATAAGGTAGGTAAAATGTAGAGCCCATCTCAAAGATAATTTTATTTCACATGAAAAATTTAAATTTTTCAGAAGCTACTGTAGGGTAAAATGTAGAGGACAAAAGAATTTTTCCTCTTTAAATATCATGCAAGATATGATTTTGTTGAAGAATCGAATCCTCATGGAATAATGTAAGAAAAATCCTTCTTAATTATAAAGTCCATAAACCTCTGTGGAAGAAAATATATTGTTTTTTAGCTTCAGTATTTCAGTTCTGGGTCAGAATATTCCGGTTTTCAACCAAAGGCTGAAAGATTTCAATTTATGTGACTTTTGTTACTTTTTAAAATATTAAACATTTCCACAAAGCAGAATCTTGTAACAAAAGGAAGCCAACCTTTATAAACACCTAACTCTAACCAAGCCTTTGTCTCCAGCCATGATAAGGTCTCCTTCATCTTCCCAATCTTGTAATTTTGTTGTTGTTCATTGGTTCAGATGGCAGGTTCTGGTGCTTTTATTTTGGTCTCTCATCACTTTGTTTTTCTTTTTCCTTTCCTTTTGTTTTTTCTCCTGAGGGGTGGTTGGAGTTGTTCATGCATTTCACTCGATACACCTTGTTTACATTTATTTCAGAAATGAACACCAAAAATCATGTGTTTGTGGCATACACATACATGTATACACACAGACAGTGTCTCACACACACACTTATGTATGTATTTTTATATAAAAACATGTATTTATATGTACATACTTCAACTAATGGTGTTCAATCTGTTCCAGGGATGCGTACATTCAAATGTTTATTCTGCTGATATTGAATACTGGCTTTCTTAACAACAAAACTATTGTAAATGTCTTAAAATTAAACAACAAGCTTCAGGCAAAAAGATGTATGCGCTGCAAAAAGCTATTACTTACAAGACCATATGTGCCAGAAGGCAAATACTCCCATGTTCAAAGACAGAATGGAGGAGACAACGTATTCCAGCTCTGAGTCCTTTTGATGCATCTCCCTTACACACACAATAAAGATTTTTGGATCAAGCTGACTGCTTTCTTTCTACCAGAGTAATCAAGCTCTACATCATTAACCTTTCTGTTTGCCTGGCAGATAATCTGGGAGAGTAGCAAGTGACTACTCCTCCAGGCTTTGGAGGCAAGCCAACACAATTACTCTCACCCTGTTCTTTGAGGTGGCAGCTGCAGAGAGATCAGGATGTGGAAAACAACCATGAAATCAAAGGGTTACAGACTTTGGAGCCAACTCTTCATTCATCTGCCGATCAGCCAGAGCTCCTAACTTGGACGACAAAAACCTCACAGCTCACTGTCCATGATGAGCAGTTTCAAACCATCAGTCAAGCAAAGAATGCCTTCACAAAGGTCTAATGTTAGCCCTACTGTCCCTCCACCTGTCTTTATTTTCTGGTGCTGGTGGTTGTGGCAGTAGAATGAATATGTGACAGAGCCAAAAGTATGCTGTCTTGCAGATTCTGTTCTCCTAATATGTCTATTTGGATAGTGTTATTGTGTAAAGTCTACTGACATTCTGCCAAGTGCCAGCTTAGATTTTTGGAAATGGTTTGCGCTCAGAAATTGTCATACACGGACTAAAAGCACTTCCCCACCAAAATGCTCTCACTACTGAGCAGTGAATATGGCAGCTCTTTTGTATTGGTGATGAGCGCAGTTAAGGAGAAGGTGATCACCTCTGAAAGACAGGTAGCAAAAGGAGATGACACCTGAGTCGTTGTCCAGGATCTGCAGCTTCATAGGAGATGAATAATTTCATTACATGAAGGCTGTGATATCTTCAAAGGAGTTGCTGAAGCATTCGGTAGGAGACAAAATAAATAAATGTATAAAGGGAAAGAGGAATACAGAAAGGTGAAGTAATTTATCCAAGTCATGCTAATCGTGTTGGGCAGAGAAAAGATCCTAGACTCTCTGCATCCTCAGCCTGTATCCCAGTTGCTAAGCAACTGTCCTGAATGTGAGGGTGCCCAATGCACAGTATATCAGATGCTATAACATTGGCACTCTGACACCTCATGCTTTCATTCACGCTGTATCTGAGGTCTAATAAAGAAAAAATAAATGGGCCTTCCTGTCTGTCTGTGGCTTCAGCTCTCCTGCATTTAGTCTCTTAAATGAAACCCCCAAATTAGAGGGCCAGTTGAACTGCAAGCTTCCTTACCAGCAGATGTAAAACATCATCACTCCAGTGAGTGAGTTGTGCCACCTCAGTCCTGAAGGATTGCAAGCAGGTCTCTGTCTCACATGCCTTAAGGAGGGTAAGAAGGGTGATTAGGGTGATTAGGCTGCTAGCTCAAGATGTGTCAGCCATAGGCATAATATCACATGAGATCCATCTTGGCTTTTCTGTTTCAAAATTCTGCTGAAATGCATATTTCATCACAGTTTAAAAAAAAAAAAAAAAAAAAAAAGCCTAGAATGTTTAATATCTAGGAAAAAATAACTGGGAATGTTCTGATGGACAGAAATGGATTCTTAAAATTACCAGGCCAATGTCTGGAATTTTTTCTTGACAGTGTAATTACATGGCACATCTGCTATAGCTGACTTCTGGATGATTTTCAGTTGGCAATGTGGAGGCATCCATCAACCAGCAAATGTAGCTCATAGGCCTAAAATGACAGCCCTGCCTTGCCTAAAAGGCATCAAGACCAGGGAGATGATGTCCAACAATGAATTCCACGTGAATTTGCAAGGGAGCCAAAGAAATGATGGCGAAAGTGCTGAAGGGCAGAGAGTAAAGTGTTCCAGGCTGCCCAGCTCACAGCAAGGATTTGTCAAGTGGCCTTTGTTTGCACAGTTCCCATGTGCTGCACTCCAAGAATCACAGAGCTTTCCAGGGCACTATGGCTGCACAGAATGGAGAAAAGTTAGAGAATGGTGTTGGAAGTCACCAGAAAAGAATGAGAACTGGAGAAGCTGAGAGATCAAGATTTCTAAGGAGATCCCTCGAAGTCTAGATGAAATGTCTAGATGAAATCTGATCTGCATAAATCTAAATTATTTCATATGGGTTATTTTCACAACCACCAGGACTCATGGGCATCTAAACTTATGAAGCATTTTTCTACCCAGTCTAAAGACACATTTCTATGTGAACATCTCTATTAATGATCATAACCACATTGTGATAGAACAATGGCTTCAAAATGACAGCAGGTTTAGATTAGATATTTAGAATAATTTTGTGACTGTGAGGGTGGTGAGGCTCTGGCACAGGTTGCCTGGAGAAGCTGTAGATTCCACATTCCTGGAAGTGTCCAATGCCAGGCTGGATGTGACTCTGAGCAAGCTGGAATGGTGGAAGGTGTCCCTGGCATAGCATGGGGTGGAATGAGATGAGCCTTAAAGTTCCTTCCAACCCAAACCATTCCATGATTCTATGAAATCTGTGTCTGCATCCCACCAGCAGCCCTCTGGAGGAGTTCTGAGAATGCTGCCATTCATGTTGGACTTGGTCTGAGACTGATAGTCCATCTGAGACAGAGTTGGTTTGACTTAAAAGACCTTGGAGGCCTTTTCCAGCCCTGATGAATGTATGACTGTAATTCTCAATGTTATTTCTTGCTCCAGAGTTAGGAATATACATAGACCTATACCACTGCAAGGGAAAAAAATATGTATGTATGTGTATATATATATATATATACACACAAGCATACATATATATACATACACACATATACATATACATATATATATATATACACACACACACATATACTAATAATATATATGCACATATATATTATTGAATGGTTGTTGAAAAGCAAATGCAGATCCATGCAGTTGAAATTCAATCAGGCTGCTCTTCCAAGGGTCTCTGTACATGCTGCAGTTCTGGATTCACAGTGCCTCAGTTTCAACACAGAGGACAGGGATTGCCAATATATTTGTCAAGAAACTTTTGTGTCTGTCCGGGTTCAGTAGATCCCAGTAGTTTCCCCAGGTTCTTCCTGGGAGGATGCTTGTTTTGATGGATTTCATGGAGTAAACAGAAGGAGAGGTTTGGACTTTGCTTGTTGTGAGAGATGTCAGTGTGTGTGCTCTGGCTGCATATGGGAGCCCTGTTAGGTAGATAAAGCCTAGGATCACAGCCAAAACCCCCTGGCTGAGCAGAGACACCCAGAGCCAGGTGCCTTAGCCAGGGACGTGTCCAGACAGGTTCTCAGCATCCCCAGGGATGGTCTCTCTACAGCTTGTATCAGTCACTTCCCTGTAACAGTTCATACTCATTGAATGATTTTTATACACAGTAATCACCTATCCTCCTACTAATCCAGCCTTCATGTGAGCTTTGTGCAGCACCAAGATTTCTAAAGTGTGTTATGCTTTGTTATGCATAATCTAAAGTATGTTATTCTTTGTGCAACACTACTTTTTCTGAAGTATGTAATTGTTTGTAAAACATAGTTTTACAACCAGGTAGGCAGAGCAAAGGACATTTTAACTGTGGGGTGGTTTTTGCACTCAGTGACACAGATTTCCTCTTTGTGCTCTCTAAAAAGCCTTCTCTGTTTACCATGAGAGTTTTGTGGGTTTTTAAAAAATATATGATTAGTTAAGGACAGCTAAACGTTGGAAAAACTTGGATTCTCCATCTACTCAAGAATCTAAGAAGAAACTCCACCGCTTTCTCAGATATGAGGTCATGAAGACATTATTGATTTGACATAAGATGATTCACTCTTTGTCTTGGAAAAAGCTCACCAGACACTAAGAAATTCCATTTACTTTCAATCTCCTTACTTATTTGACCTTCATTATGAAAGAGGTAATTGTCAGCTTCAGTGAAGCTACAACATTTCTATCAATTGAGAAATGCATCCATGTGCTATATATATTTTACAGAACAAAATAATTACCATCAGACTGAGAGTAAAAAAAACAACTCTGAATACAAGACCCTAAAATTCAGCATATAAAATTTCTTTCTGTAAAACTAAATCAATAACAGAACAATTATCAATGAGTTTTGCTATCACTGAAATTTTAAACAGTGCTAAAATATATTTTTGCGTTTTGTTTTTAATTATTTGGATTTGTTTTAAAAGACTTGTCTTCTCTGTTGTTTGTTGTTTTCTACTGTCTGCTATTTCCATCATGATGCAGCAACAACATAACAATGTTGGCTGAAAGCCAGCTTGGGAATAGACTGAGCCTTCAACGGATTTTTGATGCATGAATATTTTGAGGGGGCATTTAAATGATGTTTGTGCTTCTCACAGTGTGAAAAAAACAACACTGCCAGGTTTCTTTGATCTACTGGAAACAGGCTATCATAATACAGAAATAGTTAGCTGCAATAAGTACATTCAGGTAGCTTCTTTCTACTTAACTGTGCATCATTTGCTTCTACGCTCACAAAGGAGGTTTTCATTCAGCTGGGGCAAAGTGCACACAGTTATTGATGGTTCAAGTATTTACTCTTTAAAATGACAGTTCTGAAAACATATTTCTCTCACCACACAGAGAGTGGGAGGGCAGTGGAAAGGAGGAGATAATTGAGGGAGCTGGAAGTGAAATGATGTTCATGTCTGTCAGATGCCATTTCCATTTTAATGACTGTAAAGAGGAGTGTCAGAGAGCTGCCAGACAGCAGAGGTTTGGGTCACCACTCACAGTGTCAGATGTTGGGGTACTCCAGGCTGGCATTCATGATTGAAGGGAGGAACGTGTCTCCTTTGCTCCTTCCCCAGCATGGACTGATACTTCTTCAGGCTTCTGATGCTTCACAGCCTAAGGCTTCAGTGAGGTGGGAACCTTGTTGTGTTTGACAGCCTACAAACACAAGGGCACTCATCACACCTTCAGTGGGCAAACCAGCAGTCTGAAGGATAAATATGGATGATTTGATGAAGCAAGCAGCCCAGGTGAGGGGGAGGACAAATGATCACATGTTCTACGAGTGTAGGCAGCCTGGCTCTATGCACAGTTTAGAGCAAGGCACGTGTTGCTCTGATGGGACTGATCCCGAATCCCTGCAGCCCAGTCTCCCACCTCCAGGATTTGTGAGCACTGTGTCTGAAAGGATTTGGGGCAGTAAACATGAGTCATCACTCAGACCCTTAGTGCTCCTCCTAAATGGCCAAGGAACTTCTCCTGCCTGAATGTCTGGAAACAAATATTCGGTGCAAAGCTGAAGGAAGATTCTGTGTACAGAGCACAAAGACTGATGCTCAGCATGCTCAAATATAGAAATCACATTATGTGAACTAACCCCATTATGAGCTGCTAGGTCCCAAGGTTCTCTTTTCTCCAAAGTTTGTGGGATTTGGGTACAAAACTAGAAGAGCTCTTCAAAGGAAAGTTCAAGAAATCTGTCTTTAAAAAGAGAGCTTTCAAATACTTCCCAAAAAAATTTGGTCTTTTTATTTCTACTTTAGCAATTCTTGTTAACTGTTTAAATATGTATTTGAAGTGTCCTTTAGTTATTAGATGTTTCCCCAGCTTAATCAGTCTCTGTAAGGAAAAAAAAAAGCCACTGTTGCCTTTTATCTGTTTTGAACTTGCCAGCCTCCTTAATTTTATTGCACATTCTCTTGTCCTGTCACTAGCTGAGTAGAGAAGCACCTAATTTATCTTCCCTCAGTCATTTATTTTTATCCTTTCATTATGTCCTTTTGTCCCTCTCCTTTCTAAGGGAACTCTTCCCAATCTTTTCAATCATTCTACATGACATATTTTTCCCTTTTTTTTTTTTGTTCCCCAAAGGATCACTTTCATTTGTCATTTTTTTCTTTTTTTTTACAGTAGTGAAATGACACTTCACAAATTTTTCCAGATGAGACCACATTGTGATTTATAGGTTAGCTGTGTAGTATTTACTGCATCAATCCCCATCTCAGTTCTTATGAAGCCTCACATCTTGTTTGAATTTTTTTTTCTTAAAACTACAGCTGCATATGGTACAGAAATCTGTCTTCATTGATACCCAGATTCCTTTCCTGGGTTGAGACAGTGAATGTATACCCCTGTCAGATGTACAAGCAGTTTAATTTATTTTTTTCCCTTCAGTATGCCTTACTTTGCATTTACTGGCATTGAACTTCATTTGCCCCCACATGGTTTAGTTAAGTCTCTTTGAAGTTCCTCATGGATCTCTCTGGTCTGTGCTTGCTAAATAACTTTGTGTCATCTGCAAGTTTTGCTAACCTCAGTATTGCCCTCTTTCAAGATCATTAATACAGATTTCAAACACGAGATCTAATGCAGAACAATGAGGCGAGGCATCCCACTGTTCACCTTGTGCCACTGACTATTTATTCCTTCCCTTTGTTTCCCATCTTTCACCAATTTCCAGCCCATGCTTGATGCACTCCATGAGCACATCAAATAAGTGAAACCATAAGCATGGTTTAGCATCAGCATGCCTAGCTTTTCTCACTGCTTTGAATACAATTTGTGTGGTAAACACAGTGTGTTTTTCTCCTTTGTCTGAGAAATACCCTTTTCTTGGGGGATTTATTTATATATTAACTTTTAAACATCTTTAGAAATTCCATTAAGTAAGCCTCAACCTTGTTGCTGTCTGAGGAAAAAAAAAAAACAACCCATGTTTATAGTTAGGTACACAGTTCAACATTTTCAGGAATTTTCAAATTTCTACCTATGGGAGGACTTTGCCATTTTATCTCTGAGTAGTTAAGAATTAGGGAACTACATACAAAGATATTTCATCACTTGTCTTTGTGGGAACTTTACTCCTATCTCCAGAAACATCAGCACATGTAAAAGCACATCTTTTTTGCATGAAAGATTAACCTTGATTTTTCTCCCTATCTTAGGAGGAGAATATAAGATAAGATAGCTTTCAGCTAAAAGAGGCTGTCCTTCTCTTCACTATCTTCTGGATGATCAGGCCTGTGGTGCTTCATGGTCTGAAAGCTCCTTCCTCTACTTTATTGTGTACATCAAACTCATCAAAGTGACTCCTACACTATGGATACTCCCCAAAATGAGTATGAAATATATATTTTATTTTTTTTTTCCAAAGAGTTTGCAATATGAGCTTAAAATTGAGATGGTACTGCAAAGAATCTTTCCAGTTATCTAAATAGCCAAGATATCAAGAGAAAGGGAGTATAAATGATGTATGAGTTCAGTCAAACCAAACATGTTTGTAATTTGGAAGAAATGTTTATAGAAAATGTTTAGTTGCCTGTTTAGACTCTCTGCTCAGGAGCCTTCACAATGTGCTGAGAAAAAAGGGAGATGTCACCACTGGAATATTAGAGAACTGACACTGGTATTGATCCTACTTCCTCCTTTTATCTTGGAAGTTTTACTTCACAATAGCAATTTACAATCCATAAACCTTTAGGCATTGACTTCTTGTGATGTTCCCTGGAAATGTGGCTTCCCATATGACAACATCTTAATTCTGATCCATTTATTAACACACAGCTAAATTTTTTAGGTTCCTTGTGACTGTGGCAAGATACACAGAAGGGATTTTGTGTGGGGGAGGTAGAGAGTTAGTAAGTTTTTTTGGGAAAATCTGCAGGGAAGTGGTGGCAATATCTCACTTGGATGTGTTCAAAAAGTATGTAGATGTGGCTCAGGGGATTTGGGTTAGTGGTGGCCCTGGCAGTGCTGGGTTAAAGTTAGGGATTTGGGTTAGTGGTGGTCCTGGCAGTGCTGGGTTAAAGTTTGGACTCAATGATCTTAGAGGCCTCTTCCAAACTTCTATGATTCTATGACATGCCAAGAAATATCCCTCTCACTTCAAAATTTTAGTTTGAACTCAATCATCTTAGAGGCCTCTTCCAAACTTCTATGATTCTATGACATGCCAAGAAATATCCCTCTCACTTCAAAATTTTTCCATCTTAACATTGCCAGTAAAGAGGAATTTTCTTCCATATGGGATGTTCAAACATAATCCCTCTGTCTTGTCTTTATGAAAACAAACAAACAAGCTCAGGCAAAAGTCTTTTTTATTATTATTTTTAAAGTTGGAATGAAGGGAATTAACTATGTTTTTATGTCTTGAGTCTTAGATCCACCTTCCAGCATGCGGGGGATCTGAGTTCAGATCCCCCCTGTGCCTGAGGAGATTCAAAAGCACACTGCTTATCTCCTGATGCAGAAACATTTCAACAACAGTCCTCCACAAAGCCTAATTTTTAAATATCTAATTTGTGTATGGTCTCAGCACACTTTGCTAAAAAGGTAAGAGAAGTTAAGTCTCTGTTTCAAAGTAGGATGATCCTTCAGTTACAGAACTTCTCACCCATTGAGATAAGAGAAGTTATTTTAAGTCTCTGTTTCAAAGTAGGATGATCCTTCAGTTGCAGAACTTCTCACCCATTGGGTGCATAGATTTTTTTTTGTCTTTTGCAACAGAGAAGGAGCATCTCTGGCTCCTCTCTATTTGGGTTGAGGAAAAGATTAGATATTTAGATAATAATTGATAACGGGAGTTAATTTCTGGGTTTTCTTCCATATTTCCCACTAGAAACTTTAGGGAACATTTGCATAAGCTTGAGGACTTCCCTAAACCCAATTTTATTCACTTAGCTCCCTTTGTGTCATCCATAGAAAGCCTAATAACTGTAGCTCTGACAAAGTTTAAAAATTTCTCTAAAATTCAGGAAATCAGATGTCATTTGTCAGTGGAAACTTTACACTGGGTTCCCAAGTCACAGCATCAGTCACCAAGTGACATAATGACTCCTGACAACCAATTTAGTTTTAGGAATCTGTGCTTTTCAGTTATCTTGAACTTCATGAGAAACTAATGCCACATCTCCAGGTTCTGTATGCTCCTAAGACCATAATTTTGAGGAAATCTGGTTTCTCCCAGTTATTGCATAGCACAGAGGGGACTCAAAACCTTTTAAATCAGGCAAAACTAAGAGATGCTTTTTAAAAATATGCTCGATGTTCTACAGAACTTGTTGTGTTCCATTTCCTAAGTCTAGACTAAATATAATCTGAAAAAAATTTCTTTTAAAATGTAAAATGTCCCTCAACTGCAGCTGTTTCACTCTGCAGAGCTGCTCCTCTTGCACTATAGCCATTCCTTGCACAGACAAATTTTTGAACTAGAATAGGTACCTCAGTTTATGTGAGGTGTATTCCATAGTTGTCCTGACCTTGCTAGAGCATGGCAATTTTCTTCTCTCAAGTCCTGGCTGAGCATGCCTTTCTCTGTGAAAACCTGAGAGCACATCATTTGATTGTAAATGAAAAAAAAGTTTCTTGTGCAATCTATATTGCAAAATCCCTTTAGCCTCTTTACTGGGGAAAAAATTAATAAAATAAAATGTGTTAAATCAAGTGCCAGAGAAACTATTAAACAGGTAGTTATCCCTTTTCTATAAGTTGAGTCACTTAAAAAAGAATTAATAGAATCAGTGAGATTTAGAAAACTGGAATAATTCATACTTGGCAAGCTTCACAAATATTCCTTTCTTTCTTCAAACACTCTTTTCACCACAGACCTCTTTCCCAAGCCACAATCCCCAAATTAAGAAATCTAATAAAACACATGTAGTCACTTCTCTTTTAGGAGTGAAACAAACCTCTGTGTGATTATTTTTTTTTCTCCTTTTAAAGAAAGAGAAATTAGACTGACTAATCAGCATAAATTGTATGGGGAACATTATGACTCATCATGAGGAAATTCTTCTTCATCTTGATTTTAAAAGAAATAAAAAATGAGGATTTTTAAATTTACTGAAAGAAAAAGAAGATTAACTGTGCTCTGAATGCAAGAGCTTTCCAGGAGACCAAATAAGTCTTCTGTAAACTGATTTGCCTTTCTGACTGCGATTTAGTAGAGTGACACCTAATTTGTTCTGAGAGTCATTGATGCCTCCAACACAATGGAGGATGACAGCTTGCATAACCTCTCTTTCAGCTCTCATCTCATTTATTCCGTTTGAAGTCGAGTTCCGACAAGCGAGAGGCACAGAATTAATATTACCTTAGATCAGCTCAGTCTCCAGAGGGAGCAGCAAAAGCTTTTCTGGAAACAATAAACCCTTTAAACATGACAGGAGGAATAGGACCTTAGGAGGTATCTGAAAGTATCTATTATTAAAGAAAGAAAAAAAAAATACATATATCTATGTGGGTCACTTTGATTGTGAGGGTTTTTTTTTTTCCCCCACCTTAACAACAAAAGATGAGCTACTGCCAGTCTTACAAACAAATTTAAAGATGTTGGATACTTTGTGGTTAACATCTATATTATACACGCACAACACAAACACATACATACATATGTTTTCTTTTTTGTTATTGTAGCAGAGTCCCTAGCCATGGATGGTATTTGTTTTGACTTTGAAATTCCCTGCTTGTTTGATCTGGTTCCTTTCCAATTTAAGATTAAAAAAATCAGGAAGGGAAATTCCCATCACATCTGATAGTTTATAAGGTCAAATTTAATTATTGCAATTTACATTTAAAATTAACGTAACACTTTTAAAGTGAATCAGAGGAAGCCAAAGAGATTATTTGTGCAGACAGCTTTGTAGAAGGAACAAAAATAAAGATGCATGACAGTGTCTGTGTGCTCTTTAATCTGTGGTCTACAGAACATCAGCATGGATAAAACTGGCACGATTTCATCCAAGTAATAAAACTACAGTGAATTATGCCAGCTAGCGGTCAATCCTTTTATATATATTTTTTTTTTGAACAATCACATCTAATATTTATATCTTACATATTAATAATGTGTTTGGCTGACAATTGAGATACTTAAGGGGGAAATATATCTACATACATATATATATATGTATGTAGATATATTTACACATACACATGTATGTGTAAAAGGGTGTATATAAAAACTAGAAGTGGTGTTGTTTATCCAAAATTTTCACATGAAATTACAACTAAGGAAAGGAAAAAAATATCCCCCTGGGATTTTAACAACTAAGAGTAGATAGTATTAAAACAAGGGCTATCCATTAATAAATTATCTAGCCAATGGATAAGCCTTGCAGCATTTTCTTTTTGCAAATTCTCAGTGGACTTCAGATTTCTATCAGCAGACATCCAATTTACATGTGAATCGTGATTCCATCATATCATATCCTGTCACTCCACTAGGAATAATTTCCTGTCATTCCACTGTGAATCATTTCAGGAAAGTACAGATGACTTAATAATTTACAATTAAATAGTTCATGTCATGCTGGAGCAAACCATGTGAAAAGAATCAGTGTATTTGCCACACAAATGCAAATACCTCTGGGAGATGTAGGGTGGAGAAGAAGAGAAAAGAATGGAGGAGGAAGAGAAGAAGTCAATAATTTAATGATGGACAGGAGAATGGCAGCATGTAGCAGGACAGTGGAGTAGGAGCCCAATTTTAATAGAAGTCAGAAATCTAGATGTAAATGAGGATGTTAAGTAGGTTAGAGAGAAGGCAGCCCAAATATCTCTTTGATAGGAAGAGTGATGTAAACCTTTCCTGTTCTGCTGAATACAGGAGAACACTTAACAACCTCAAGGGACAAGCTATAGACCTTCTCATTGAACAATTTACTAACTGAATATCACTTGTCTTCCTCCCCATCCTTTCTCCTTCATGTACCCACCCACACCATTTATAAGGGGGTTTGTTGTTGTTGTTGTTTTGGGGTTTTTTTGGGTTTTTTTTTTTTCTTTTTTTTAATAGGCTTTGAATTTTAGCATTTTGTTAAAAGTTCAGCATTATTTGTCAGCAGCTTTGGGAGGTTCTACATATGGCTTTGTGCTAATCTGTTCACTTTGGCTGTGCCTTTTATCTTATTTGTGGTGTGTGGCCAGCTCCACTGCATTCCCCTCCGCCTTGAAGAGTAGAGAGAATAAATATATTCTTGTGGTTGTTGATACAGTACTGCTAGTTCTCTTTTCTGGATGGGATTCATCTTCCTTTGCTTTGGACAGTTACAGTACAGATGTCTCTGTCTGAGATACTCATCACTGTCTCTCTATGAAAAAAAATAAAGTGCTTTAAATGGTGACTGTTCTGTCCTACATGATACACTTTTATTCAAGAGGAGATAAAATTCACTCAAAAATTGCCTACTTCATATAATAATATCATGGATGGTCTGGCTTAGAAAGGACCCTAAAGATCGTCCAGTTCCACCCCCTGTCATGGGTAGGGACATCTTCCACCATCCCAGGCTGCTCCAAGCTCCATCCAGCCTGGCCTTGAACATTTCCAGGGATGGGGCAGCCAAAGCCAAACTCATTACAGTGTCTCACCACCCTCATGGTAAAAAATTTATGCTTAAACTAAATATCAATTTTCCTTCTATAAATTTCTCTCTATAGTTTTGGCAGGGTTTTTTTAAAATTGTTTGTTGGGGTGTTTTTTGTTTTGTTTGGGTTTTTTGTTTTGTTTGGTTTGGTTTGGTTTGGTTTTGCTATGGCTGTAAAAAAAACCAAAACAACCTATTATAAGAGCCCAGATGGAAACATCTACAAGCTGGATGTTCAAAAGTAGTAATAGTAATAATATTGTATTGTAATTAATGCTATATTACAAGGCAGTCAGCCTATTTAGATAATAATACATGATATTATTAGCATGATATACCAGATAATAGGAGGGGTGCTGGAAAGGGTTTTTGAGCTCAGTCAGCCTATTTAGATAATAATACAGCATGATATACCAGATAATAGGAGGGGTGCTGGAAAGGGTTTTTGAGCACAAAGATGAATAAAACCTCTGCAAAGCAAAGTAAACAGCCAAAAGGTGACCTTCTAACCAAGATCCGAAATAAAATCACTTACCTACTAGACAAACATCCCTTGGGAAAACATTCTACCAGGGTGAGTCATCATGAAGAAGGCAAAACTCAGAACACAAAGGTAAAGGAAGACAGATAGAAAAAAAAATTAGTCTTTTGATGGCATTTCATAGGGCAAATTAATTCCCTTCATTGCATTAATTTAATCATATACAACAAGGGCAAAACATTTCTACAACCATGCTTTAAACTTGTTCTTTAAAAATGCTTTGGGTGTATAAGAAGAAATAATGGAGAGTTGAAGAAAAATGCTGTGTTTCACTAGGATAATCTCTACAGCAAGATTTGTCTCCTTACAGCTTGTAAAGAAACTTGAGCAATCTTATGTATAAATTCCCAATCAATTTTAAGAGCAGAAACCATAGGAAAAAGTGGTGCCTGCTTAGATACTTTTCTGAATGCAAGGTATATTGGATAGTGGAAAGGTAAATTAACTCCCAAGGGAGTTAACTTCCTGTTACTCCATGTAATGCCTGAAAATGGTCAAACAAGTTACATCAATAAAAGACCTTGCATATTCATTGGAATTTATACCAAAGATCACCGCAATTTACAAATAGCAATTAATTCTCATTACATCAGCCCAAGACATAATTGATAAAAGCAATTTCATCTGTGGGTGGACTCGTAGCCCAGAACAAAATAAGTAAGAACAAAATAAAATCCCCGGATCTCATGGCTGTATTTCAGAAGAGTACATACACTGAATCCAAGTTACATTCTGTAAGTCTTTCATCTAGCTTCCCTCCAGAGAGTGAGATTGAAAATGTAATGATAGAAACTGTCTTTATAACAGTAACACCGTGGTTATAGAAGCCCTCCAGGACTGGGAAAGCTATGTTCAATTCCTCCCTGCAGGAATTTAATCTATTTTCCCTCCTTACATCTGAGGAATCTTGAAAATTTTTTGTGCTAAATGACAAATCTTCGCCAGGGCATCAGGAATGTGCCACTGCCCTCCTTAATTCATAATAAGGAAGTATTCTATATGTTATTTTACAAAGGGGGTACAAATATTATCTGCTCTGAAAGAATTTCAGTTTTATAGGCATGAATTAAAGTTTGATTAATTGGACTCAAGGAAAAAGGATAAAATCTGAGTGAATGGGTATGTCCTTGAATGTTCAGCTAGAAACAGACTCTAGTTCTTACTGTTGATTCTTTATTTCATCCAACTGATAAAAACTCCCTTCTTATTCTCTTTGTTATCAGGCTCTCCTAAGAAGATGGAGATGACATTTAAAATATTATGAGAAAAAAAGTCAAATAAGATTGAGCTACTCATTTTTTCAGGGCTTTCTTGGGTCTCCCAACATTTGATATGAATGTCAGAAAAAGATTTCTGATACCTTAAAAATATAAAAAATTGTTGTAAATAAATATGCCCAGAGAAATGTTTGGGACTGTAATCACGAAGTGCTGTGGTACATTCTAAACACTGAGCAAAGTGTCTAAGACCCAGAAAACTATAAGGTCTCAAAGATGTATTCTTGTATTCATGCTTCTCAACCAAGCATGTAGGATGCCTGTGATATGAAGCAGACCTGAATGAACTGTGATCTCAGGTAGCTGACACAGAACTCCAGCTTTTACTGTTGCTGCAGGATCTACCTACAAGACCTGCAGGCCTTTTGATGCCCCTTGCCCTGACAGTTTTGCATTCCTTCTGCCAAAGCATCTTCCCCATGCCTGTATGCCTGTTCTTCAGCACACAGTGAGAGGGAAATGATAAGATCTGCATTTGCAAATCCAAGTGTGAATTACAGATAGCAAACTAAAACGTCCAATGTGACATATTAGAAATTTCTGCCTCAGGTTCAGCCTAGTTACTGCCTTTTCTGTGGTATGGGATCTCTTTCTGACGTATCTGTATCACCAAGGATTACTCCCAACAGCTCTAGCTAGAATGCTAACTCATGGCCACCACATACAAGCTGGATAATTGCATTTTCTTCTCTTGGCAAAGCCTTGGACATGCTATTTGTCTTAGAGAATATTAGTATTAATTATTAGTAGTATTTCACATCACTGTCCATTTCCTCATTAAGGGGTGAAATACTTAAGTGCATAGCCACATTAATTTTCATTAATGATGCCAATTAGCAAACAGTTATAAACTTTTAATAACATTGTGGCTATATAAATCCTTATTGGGATTAATTTTTATCCCCCACATAATCATCTAAATTACTGAATTATTCTGCTGTGGTTTTGTCACTTCTGCCACAAGTTCATTAAACAATGTTTAGGTTCTTAGGCAATTTTCTCCCAAAGTTAAAAAATAACTACAAATATTTGGGTAGGAAAGAGGAAATTAAAATATTTAATTCTGTTTGGTTTTGGAAAGCAGGGAGAGATTGGAGTGTTTTTTCTGCTCAAAACCCAAAATATCCTTGAGTAGGACAGAATTCTTCAGTGACTTCAAATGCAGTGAAGTATTTCAATTTATATTTTTCTTTATATATTAGCTTCATGGTGCAGGAAAAAAAACCCACAAAAATAATAACAAAATATAAAAAGGGTGTTATGAAACCAAGAACTTTGATGCTCTGAATAATATTATGCTGTAAAACCTTGTGTTTCTCCTGTCCTCCTGCATGCCCTGGGCTTCCTCTCTCAGCCTCCAGCTGTCACTTGGCAAAAGTCTTGGTCTTCAGTGGCTCCTGGGCTGCATCCTTCAGGTTCATGTAGATCTCAGACACGCCAACGTTTTAAAATTAATTTAGACATCTCTGTTCAGGTGTCTAATCTGTTACGATGAAATTAAATACGCCAATTCTCTCAATAAAACAACATATTGTGGATTTCTCTGAGAATTGTCTTTTTTTGTTTTTCTCAGAAGCCTGTTTTTAGCTGACTCAGACTGGTTTTGGAAGGGTTGGTGGGGAGTTTATTGCTGAGGTTTCATCCAGATTTTTAGATGGGAAAACAAAGGATTGTCTTGGAACACTTCATTTCAAGATTCTCTGTGTAAAAATATTAATTGTATCCCAAACTTACCAGGCTGATGACACAGGGAAAAATGGATTATAAAGTTTTTTCCATGTTGTTATACCCTGACATCTATTAACCATGATAATTTTACCACTGTTTTTTCTGCAAAAACAAAACCCAGCAACAATTATTTTTCAGTTAAAATTTCAGAGGGGAAAGAGTAAAATAACTTACAGAAGTGAACAAAAAGTTCTGTAGAAGGCATGCAAGCCCACAACTCGTGTTTAACAAATTCAGAAGGCATCTCTGCTTTATCAAACAGAAACTGAGGCAGTAGGTTTCAGTAAGCTAGCCAGAAAAATTCATGTCAGAATAAATGTAGAGAGACTTCTGGAAACACAAATTAAATTATGGATGTTCCCTAAAACTTCTCACACAGCACTGCCATATCCATGTGAATGTTACAGACTAATCCTCTCACCACAAAAGGAGCACAAAGACATAATGTAGCCATTATTTTTAAACATGACCACATTTTGTCCATTATCTAGGTTTCCTCTTTTCCCCACCACATAATTCCCTCACACAGGCTTTTTATTCTGCCACCTTCAACTGAACAAGCTAATAATCAAAATTATTCAACTATTGACACTGTTCTCTGTTCACTCAAGTCATTTAACACCTGTAATATGCTTCACCTGGTAGCACTGTAACATCCTTACTCGTTAATGGAACAAATATCAGCTCCCAAATGCCTCTGGCTTGGCAGAGGGAAATGGTGTTATCACAATTATCATGAATCAGTGCATCCAACACTGTTCCATGTGCCTCGTTTTAAGCCAATAATAATTTTAATAATTGGGTTATGGCTGCCCCAAGCAATTGGAGAAATCCCTGAATTAGTGTCAGATGAGCTGATGTATTCACTCAGACGGGTGAAAAGCTACACACAAGCAGTTGTTTATGCTTCTAAAGCAGGGGAGCTTCATTAATAAAGGTTTCCATCAGGTAGGACACACAGATGAGACCAGCTCCAAAGGTCACACTGCCCATACTGCCAAGGCAAGTGTCTGCCCCCTTAGGTGCTGCATGCTTTTGGTGACATTTCTGATGGGCTGCTCATGCCTCTGCACACGTCTTGCAGAAATAAAGGTTTTAAGTGAGCTGTGGGACAGGGAGTTCCATCACTCCATGTTCCTTCCATGGGAGAGGGAGGGAGGGACATCACAGTGGGTAGAGGTTGTCATATCTTGAACAGAGAACATGGTCCTAGAGATTCTGAAATGACTTTTTTGTCTCCCTCTTTACGACTGCAAAGAAAGCCTGAGCTAAACAACAGCATAAACTGAAGGCCTGAACTGGTGCAAATGAGCTGAGTTTTTTAATTTTTAATTTCCATTAAAAGGCAAAAATGACTGAAAGAGCTGCCAGCTCTAAGGCTGCTGTTGGTTTCTTCTATGAGACCCGGATATTTTTATTTGCTTGCATTTTCTTGCAGGTCACCTGGCTTTAATTCAAGCTGAGTAGTTTAACATTCAAAGAAAGAACATGTAAGATGCCTTTTCTTGCACTTTCACATCCTGCACCAAGTATCCTGCCTGTTTGTTTACCTCGCTGGGAAATTTATGCATGTTTTTTAAGCACCATCAATTACCATTCACAAAACAACTAGCACATAATTGTGCGCATTTTCAGATCAAGGCACAAAAGCTTGTGCCAGTACCTGTTAGATTTGATTGGACAAGGTCACAGAGAAAAACATTAAGAAATGGAGACAGAGATGTCAAAGCATTTCCAACGGCAACAGCAACCGCCCCGCTCGTATCAACAGGGGGGAAATGGAAGCATAAACCAAATTGCATCCAAATGATTGCAATCGGAGCACATGTGTTATGGGAAAGGTTTGAAGTTAGCACATGTGCTGATATAGCAATATGACGATGAAGGGGAAGAAAATTCCAGCATTCAGTGTCTTTGCAGCACAGATGGTTGGGTTTGCTTTGCTGGCCTAGTTGCTCATTAAAATGAATCAGATGAATCTGGCTATCCCAAACTGTTAGTATATGTCTCTGCCTTATTATTCTGTGCTTTGCAACAATGATGATACTATTCTGCCCATGGGCCAAATAATGCTTCAGCGTGGATCACACGATATTCTGGTGGTGGGCTGTCGGTGTGTTGACTAACAATCCACTCTGCAGTGAAATCTAGGAAAGGCTACAAGGCACCAACTGGATCATATCTGGGCAAATCATGTTTTACAAAATCACTCAGTAGTTACTACGCAGACGGTAAGAAACCATGTGTGATTAATTACAGCATCACAAATGACACTCACTTTTGGGAACCTACTTGCCTTTCATGTTTGGACTGCTCAAGTGGTGGTAAAGAGTGGTAAACTAGCAGATTATCTTTTATTTTTGTGTCCTTTTTTCCTTTTTAATATGGCAAAGGATGTGTATAATGCAAAGAACACCACAGGTTTCCTCTTCTTCTTGTCTTTTTTTTTTTTTCTCTTTTTGCTGTCCTTTTTTTCTCTTTTTATTTTTTTCCCCTTCCGGAGAGTGAATAACAGTTATGAAGAGTGGGGTGATATATGGTCCCTCTACACAGTCATAAAGTGTAAATTTCCAACATGAGATGCCTGTGGGGAGGGTAGATTTTCCTTCAGCCTCACAAGTCTCACTGATGTTAATAAAGGAGGCATGTCTACAACACCCCTTGCTGAATAATTTACATCTGCACAGACAGAAAGTCAGAAGGCAAAGCTGGAGACACATCAGAAAGCTGGCTTTAAATCAAGTCAAAAGTTTGCCTGTGTTTGTGGGTGGTTTATTATTATAAAAGGAAATCAATGCAAATTGAAATTAAAGTTGTCCGCTCAGCTTTGAGGGTTTCAGGATGGGGTTTAATGGGAGGGGTAGAAAAGTAATATGTATGAGGCATGGCTGAAAGATAAAGAGAGGTTTAAGGAGGGAAATGAAATGCAAAGGTTAAATGAACAGCAAAGAGTGATATGAACTACAAAACAAAGTAAAGCAGTTATTTTGGAACTTCTTTCACAAATATATTATTTTGTTTGTCAGCAAAGAGGAAAAGAAAAACCCAGTAAGTTTGTTCAAAACAATGGAAATTTGAGAATAAAAAAATAATTTGAGTTAATGGCTGTGTTTTAGACATACAATTTGTACCAAGGCTTTGAAAGAATCCAGGTGCCAAGCCATAGACAGACAGGCACATCATTAGGAATACATCTTAAGAGATTATGTTCCTAAAGGCACAAAGCAAAAGAGGCACGTAACATGATGGTACCTTAGCCAGTCCTGGATGGACCAGCTAAGATGAAGAAAGAATATTATTCTGTTAGTACAGCCATTTCTTACTGCTCTGAAGATGGACTTTCACTGAATACTCAGCATTAGCATCCTGTCCAAACCTTAACTTATTTCTTGTGAGTGACTTAGAGTCACTATGAAGAGCTCTAAAAATGAATTTAATTAGGCAGATGACAAAGGTACAGACCCCTATAAGGGATGAAGTGCTGGATCCCCTCTGATTTTCTGGACAGGGAGGAACTATCCACTCCTTGTGGATGTTTGTCTGATCCGGTCATTTAAGCCATGGGTGAAACTTGTAGTTTCTCAAAAGACGTAGTAATTGTCCTTCACAAAACAGTTCACTCTCAAAGTCTATGCAAATATTTTTGAGCACCAAAAGCACTCAGCAGAATTGCAGTATCCCAGAATCACAGAATGAGCAAGGCTGGAAGGGACCCCAGTGAGTTCATCTGGTCCCACACTCCTGCTCCAGCAGGGCCACCCCAGAGCACAGGGCACAGAATTGTCTCCAGAGGGGTCTGGAGTATCCCAGTGAGGGAGAATCCATCCCCTCTCTGCACAATCTGTTCAGGGCTCAGTCACTGCCCAGGACAGGAGTTCTTCCTCGTATCCAGGAGGAATTTCCTGGCCTCAGTCCCTGCCCTGGCTCTGGTGCCATTGCTGGGCCCCAGAGCAGAGCCTGGGCCCAGCTCTGACCCTCCCCCAACAAAACATTTACACAGATTTTATTTTTTCCATTTTTTCTTCTGCTCATAGAAAGAGTATTGGATAACAAACTTGATTTTGAGCATCAAAGCTCCAAATATTTTTTTTTTGAGATTGAGGTCCTGCTGCTGCTAAACCACTCCACCAATGCAGAGTTTAGTTATGTTTGTGGGTCAGGGACTTTGTGCTGTTGTCCCTTACTTTTCCTGGGTGTTACTCTGTCCACTGAGCTATTTGCAAAGCTGCCTGGAAAATACCCAATCCCGCCCAGGTGGGTTTCTGGGGTGTTTGCTGAGCAGTATTCCTACAGACTGGCCCACATTATCCTAGAATGGGTTTTCTGTCCTGCACCCTTCACTCCAGGACAGGTTCTCTTGCTGTAGCAAACATATCTGTGACAATGGCACCTCCTCTGAGACCTTGTTTCTGCTCCTCTGCCTGTCCCTATTATCCATCCTGCTCTAACAAAGCTGTGTAAAAGTTTCCATGGTCTGTAATTTTGTCATAACTAAGGGTGAGCTCTATTACTTCTGTTCTCATTTTGCAATAAGAAGTAAGAAAAAAGTGCCTTAATCCAAACTGAAGTGACCACTGAGTTGCAAAGCTAACACATCCCACATAGCTCCCCGTGTTAAGCAGAATCATCTGTTTCCCAGTTCAGCAAGTCACAAAGTGATGGGGGTTTTTACTTATTTTTTCTTTTTTTTTTTTAATACAGTTTTTTTTTTCCCCTAAGATACCAAGCTTGGTGATAGTTTAGTTGGAAAATGCACCATCTGAACAGATGGAGGAAAAATCTTTCACAGAAAATATATGCCTATTTCTTTAACTGATGTTTAAGATGTTTTTCACTAGGTAGGAACCTGCTGAATATTTTAAAAGGTTATTGTTCTGCCATTATCACTACACCACTGTGAAATTACAGAGTGATTTTGAATGAAGCAAAATGAACTTCACAGAACTGTCGAGTGGATGTTTATGATAGCAAATTGTTTGACTGTTCTTAAACCAGCTGCTTTCAATAGGAAGTGGGCTGTCTTTCCTCAGCTCACTCCTCTTTGGTTCATAGCCAAGAACTGGGAAAAAAGAAAGAAGTTTGCAATAAATGCAGAAAAATGGGGAGGGGAAACTGAAGTTAAAAGGAAATTAAAATAATGTTTCACTATACCTCTGTATTTCACTTTTTAGTTTGATGTCAGTGTCGCATAAACATTTTTGTTTCTTAAGAGGAATAAGAAAGAAATCTCTGGTAAAAAATTTATATGTATTCTAAGTGTAATTTGTTTTATTTACAAGCCTGGCAAAAAATGGTCAAACAGCAGGCAAGATAATGTATTCTTCTTGGAATCTTTGCCCTGTGCGAAGTTCCTAGGAAGGAATTTAATGTTCAGAGAGAAATCTAAGCAAGAGCCCAAGAAGGAGGCCAATCTTTCCTTATGTTTTTATGTATTCTTGCTCCTTGACGTCCCTCTAGGATATCTCTCCATAATTACAGTTTATTAACATCTCTTCCACAGAATCAAACTTTTTGTCAATCAAGTGCAGAAATTTTGAAGGTATTTTCAGGATCAATAACTACACTTGAGCTAATTGTTCTAGATTGCCTATGCAGTTTATGAAAAAAAAAAAAAAATCTGCTTGTGGGATCAGAATGTCCCAATCTGTTTATTTTTTAGAATGGGAGAGCTGAGTGAACAGGGTGCAGGTTTGCCAAAAAATAAGTGGGAATTCTGATGGCCAAAGGGCTGAGCAGGAGCCACTAGTGCTCCTGTGCAATGAAGGTGGCCAGCATCATTCAACAGGAGATGATCAGGGAACTTGTGAGGCTTAAGGAGAAGGTGGAAGTTTCACTTTAAGAGAAGAATGAGCTGGATCTGACTGTTGTCTGCAGCTACCTGTGTGTAGGGAAGGTTGAGTCACTGGTGAAAGTTAGAGGTGGGAAATTTTGGCTACACATTTGGAAAAAAAATCTACATGTTGATGAGGGTGGTGAAGCATTTTATCAGGTTATCTGGGCAAATCTTTTTTGGGGATGTTCAAAGCTTGACTCTATAATTCACTGAGGAACCTCATCTAATCGGTTGTGCTTGGAGAGGTGGGTTGAACTAAAGACATCCAGAAGACCTTTCCAAGCACCTCTGAATCTATGATTTGTGCCTCATAAGTTTGTGTGGACTTTGCAATTACGAAGAAAGCTAAAGGGCCATAAAGAAAATTGCGTGTTCCCATGTAAACCTCTCTATTTTTTGACCTCCTTCATTGCTCTATCTTCTGAACCAAATTAATCACTTTTTTATCTCTACATTTATTAGTGTGTTCTCTAACCATCTGCCAGTGTAGAGGACCATTGCACCAACGTTTATATACCATGACAGGCTGCTCTGTTACTAGTTTTTGTATTTGGCAGTCAAACTAAACTATCACAATAAGATTACAAATAAAGATGCCCTACTGTGGCTGAGACAGAACCATTTTTCCTTAGCCAAACAAGAAAGAACCAAAAGACTTGAGGAAACAATTATTTTTATCTGATATGGCCTCAAACCCCAAGAAAGATCACACATCTTGAGTGTGGAAAGAAACAATTCAGTCTCTCACTCTCCAACGGATGGAGAGACAAGGCTATAACCAGCAAAGTGATTCCAATTTTACTTAATAAGGTTTGTTTCCCTTTTCTTTCTCAGCTTTTCTTATTGAAGTGAAATAAATTAATGAACTTTCAGGGAGACAGCTCTGATTCAGGGGCATACTTATCTGTGAAATAGTTTTCCAATGAGTGTAATATCAAATGCCTGAACTGAAAATATCTGCAATGAAAATTCTGTTAGCCATCAGGAACAGAGTAGCACAGCTTGACCTGGCTAGAAAGACCCCCAGGAACTGTGCTGGACTATCAACATTGAGTCTATGTCCCACAGTCTCATTGTTTTCAGTGTGTCAATCAAGAAGGGTCAGAGAACAGTGGCCAGACAGGTGGAAGGAGGAAAATGAGTTTTACATGTGGAGTGACTGAGATACTTTGGAATCTCCAGCCTGAATAATTCCAGTTGAAGGAGACTAGGACAGAGGTTTATAAAGCTATGACATGGAGAAGCAAGAGTGGGAAGACTCCGACTCTATCTTATAATGCAAGAATTATGGGTATCAAAAGAGCATGTCAGAGGGTGACTTTTGGAGAAACAATATCACTTTCAGCTTTGCACAACATGTATTTGAGATGCCATGGGATGTTGTGGGTGCTACAGGTTGATATCAGCTCAAGTAAAGACTACGTTTCACAAAGTCCTGCAGAATGTATCTCTCTATTAAATACAAATATATAGCTCAAAGGACTCCAGGCGCTGAAGTTTTTAAGTTTCTTGCAGGGTTTGATTCATTGAGGAAAGCCTCTGCCTTGTATTGTAGCCTGTCCCTGGGTTTCTGGTTTCAGTAATTGTTGGTGACAATGGCCAGATGGAATAGAGTGATTATTCACATGACTATTAAGGGGTGCTTCAAAGAGAATGCAAAAAGTTTCTGAAAAGCCAGTATTTGCCTCAGAGAAAAAACAATATGGGACAAATCTTTGCCTCCATGTTTTAAAGATTTGGTGTCACCTTGGAACACAGCCACAGCTTTTGAAAATTGACAACTTCATTCATTCCGCTATCAGACAACAGTGAGAAAGAGTTTTATATCTTTAAAAGATATAACGTGTTCTCTTTCATTTTCTGTCTGCCACAGTTTCTTGCCATTCATTAAGACTATTATAGTGCATAATCATATTGGGATATTAACATTAATAACAGAAAATATTTACAGATCACCCTTTAGTCAATTCTTTACATAAAGGATAAAAAAAGACTTCATTCTGTTGGTTGTGGAAAGGAAGTCCATAATATATTATCATCCTGCTGGGATCCAAAACAGAGGATGAAAAAAAAGCCCTAAAATTAAACTTATAAATCCATATTTAGAAGCCTGTGTATATACCCTAAAATTTGTCAACAACTCAGAGGTTCCCTGTGGAGCTGGCAATAGAATTCAGAAGCTGTTACAACACAGTTTGAGGTTTGAGTGGGCTCCTCTTTTCTGAGCTGACTGTACTATTTGCAGTTTTGTGAATGGCTCTATCACAACAGATGCCCTGAAGCTTATACCTATCTAACAAAACAGTTAGATAATTTCCTTGAGGAGCAATATTTCAAGAAAAACCTCACTGACACTTGCATTCCACTCATGTAATTTTATTTTCCTTTTTGTTGCTAATTTTTATTATATTATTTATTTGTATTTTAGGAGTTTTAAGGTCAGATTCTTTACTGTGAGGGTAGTAAGGCACTGGGACATGTTGTCCAGAGAAGCTGAATGTCCCACTCCTGAAATTATTCAGATCTGGGCTTAGAGAAACCGAGGAAGGTGTCCCTGCCCATGGCAGGGGTTTGAAATGAAATTGTCTTTAAAACCCCTTCCAACACAAACCTTACTCTCATCCTGTGATTGAGATTTAATGGATTTTTATCATTCTAAATGAAGTCTGGCTTTTTTTTCAGTGTTCCCCTGGATGCTCCTGTTACTTGTGGCTATTGGGAGAATCATCAAAGACATGAAACGTGAATATTTCTTTCTGGGATTTAGAATATAAAAGGAAAACTATTAAACTCCAGATCATATGGCTGTTTTAGACACCTTAGGCTCCCTTTGCTGTCAGTTTAGGAACAGTCAGATTAGGACACTGCTCACCTCATGGTCTCAGGACACTGTAGATGGATCAAATTAATCATTCCATTCAAATTCCCACCTCTCCCCACTGACTTTATTAGACATCATAAGTCAATGTAGCATACTCAAACTGTGTGTGTTTAATCCCTCGACACCTTGCTCAGAATGAAACAACTTCACTTTGAAAATCTAATATCTAATTTATTCTCTGTATTTTTCACATGGCATTACCACTGAAAGAATAAGGATAAAATATTAAGTAGAAAAAAAATTCCCAATTTGTATTGGAATTACTATTACTAATTCTGTGTTTTACCCTCTTTCATTAGTGCAGCAGTGATCTTTTATCCTCACAAACATGAATAGTAGGACCACAGAAAAGGTAGTTGCAGTAGAAGCTAAGAGCAGATCAAAGTTAAAAGTAAAATAAATAAGATCCTCAAATTTTCTGTTCAGCCAAAAAGCAATTTCTTTGCCAGAAAACATTTTTTAACATCTGCCATCTGTTGGTTTTAATTTTTATTGGTTTTGAATGAAAGCAACACTTGCTGTAAAGGATTGATGTTCGAATTTAGCAATACATAACAGACCAGAATTCTAACTTGTTCTCTACAAAGCACATTTTTTTTCATTGCAAACAGTCCCTGGTTGCAAATATTTTAATGGACTTATTAAAGCAAAGTCAAACATTTCTAAGTAACATTTTCATGAGTCAGAGGTGTTGAGTTCATGAATGTGATTTTAACTTTAGCCAGAGCAATAAGTGACCTGCACTTCTGAAAGTCAAGCTCTCAAGCCTGAATTTAATTTGGCCTTTGCAAAATAAATAGATGAATTGTTTTGGCATTTCACAAGCATTAAAACAAACAAACAAACAGATGTTGTTTTGAATTTAAAAAATAAATAAAACATAGGCTCTAGAGGAACCATTTCAATGGGAATCACAATATTTTACTTTTTTCTGTTGGAGCTTGAAAAATCTATTTACTTCCACATGAGGGTGGGAACAAAAAGGTTTCCCAAAAAACTGAAGAAACAACCTCAAAGTGGCATTTTCACAGCACAGTTAACAACATTTAAAAAGAGGAAATAAAACTGCATGATACCATATCTATTTCCTTCCACACTCTCACTCATCTGCTGACCACACAGGACTCCACATCAGCTGTAAAAGCCATAACACTCACAGCACAAGCCAGAAGCTCAACATATAATATTCCAAAATGCTTGTTAAAATTGTGCAGGAGGGAGTTCCAGCTTTGCCTTCTGCTCTGGATTTTGCATTCTGACTGACAGTGTGTCGAGAAAGTAATTTTGTTTCCTTGTATTCCACTGATAAAATATATTTTTGGTTTGCAGAAGTTTAATTTTTAGATTGAATTAATGTTTGCAAAAGATATTTCAAAGATGTTTCCTTGTAACTATTGTAACAGGACTTCTTAGTATTATTGCCACTGATAACAAATCCATTTAATAGCTGCTTTTCATGTTATCTGTTCCATACATCCTGTTTTTAATGAAGGCTGTTTCTCAACATCCTCTGTACTCACAACCCCAAAGAGCAGATATCATCTTTTTTTAATTTCGTTGTAATAATGGAGGCTACTTGAAGGTATTATTCTAGACATAAAAAGAGATTTCAAGATCCTGAGGTAGGTGTTTCTTCAGACAATATTATCAAACTCCTTAAGCTGAGAACTAGGATCTCACTGAGATTAATATCTGACCTAAAATTCTGATTATTTTATGTTGAATAGTTTTCTCTCCATCCTTTGCCTTGAGCATCACAGTCATACCATTTGGGTATGCTACACTCAAGTATAGGTTTTTTCCCTTTACAAACCCTCTGAGAAGGATAAATTATCTCTGTTCCACAGAAGAATAAAAGATGGCAGGCCAGAAGCCTTGTCTGTAGCCACATGGGCCATACTCAAGAAGGAGAAGAAAGGTAAAATCTATTGTTATCCATTGTAAATCAGCCTGACTATCAGCCAGGAAAAGAAATGAAGATTTGCATGAATAGCTCTTTAGAAGCTTTTAAACAGATAATGTCCCCAAAACACATTTAACACCAAGGTTTAAATCATGTTTCTACACCAAGATGCTGGTTGGAGCATTTGCATTGTTGTTTGGCTCATGTTCACTGGTGACTACATTCTGTGCAAAACCCATCTTTGAGCACTAAACCAAAACTGTTTGTATCAGTGCAGTGTGCCTTCATTAGGGATTTCTCAAATCTGACTGGTGACATACAATGATGCTTATTTCATCAGTCTAGTTAACACAGGCAGATCTACAGAAATCATCTCTGTATTTAGGGAAATTTTCAGAAAGAATAGTGAGCTGTGTATCTGTGTTCACATGCATGAGATTTGTATTTGCAGACGGTTGACAAGTCTTGAGACAGTCCTTCTACACCTCCTTAGCTTCTTTGGATGCCTTTGCATATTTGTACAAGAGCATCAGAAACATATAAGAGTGTTTTCCAGAGCTGAAATTCCATCTGTGTAATTAGACATCTTTAAAAATCAAGTATTTTGTCTGAATGAACTCCTAAGGCTTCTTCATTAGACCCCTCTTGAGAGACATTCATGCCATGTGAAGATCTCTCTGAGCAGAACAGAATGAACTGATCTGTCAAGATGCTCTTTGTGGTAGAAAATTATACTCACAAAACTTCTGGACATGAAACTTACAGATTATTTCCACTTTGGAGTGGCACTCCAAAAGCTCTCTGAAAATTTAGCCTTAAAATCACCTTGCAACTTGCAATCAACCTACTTGGTAAAAATGACCCTTTCTGACAAGTTCAGTTTTCAACAAGACTGTCCATGGATCTTTATCACTAGGAAATATCATTCACATAATTCAGGAAAACACATAAATAATACTTTCATAATGTATATTTTAAATATCTAATCAAGAATTTTCACCAGAAGTTAATTCCAAGGTCAAGTAACATCAAATCTGCTTGAGCACTTCCACTTTGTAATGGGAGGGATTTAAGAGGGTGTAACTTCATGCTCATCTCCTCTGTACCAAGGTAAACATAAATATAGATTTTACCTTTGCAAGGAAGGTAAAAAAGGCCTTATTTGTTTTTAAACCAAATTTATTATAACTGAAAACTGATCACTTCTCGTAATCCAGAAGAAAATACTTAGTCCTAGAAGTTTAATCAAAAGCTGAAATCAATTTATGGGGTAGAGAGCACACAGAAATAACCTCTCTCTGATGCACAGTCTTTTAAATAACATCCTCTATGAGGCACTAAAGCTTTAATATCAACGATATTCCTGAAATGAGGGTAGTGAAAAAAAAACCAAAACATGAAGCACAGAAACTGCTATCAATTCCAGTCACAGTGGCAGAATGACTCTAATAGCTGAGACGTTTATGAGTCATAAATTACCATTTATAAATGCAGTGTTTAGCATTCATTTCAATGGACAACATATGGTAGCAACATTTCTAAATAGCTTGAACTGATAAATAGGCCAGTGAAGTGGCTCAATTTGTTAAAATGCTAACACATTAACTACTGCATGTGGTGGTGGCATGTTTGCATCCCTAACACTGCCTGTCTGCTTGGGCCTTATGGAAATAGACACTTGCCTTGAATTTATGAACTGGCAGAGTCAGTCTATTTTTCATAATGATTTATGAGGAATCACAGTTTGCAGACTGGGTGATCCATCTCTGACTGTGTTAGCCTCAGCCCCACCACGTTACATAGAACGACTGCATCCCACACGCTTTAACCCCTGGTGCCCTGTCTGGAGAGCCTGGCTGATCCCTCAGCAATGTTTGGATCTCTTTGAAACGCTTGGTCCTTCTAAAGGAGTTAGGTAATGATTTGAGCCTGGTCATTGTTGCACTGAGATTGATTAACACAAAATTATCAGCTGACATCTCACCTGAGGTCGTCTCGGCTTCTATTAAGATTGTGGTGGTTCATACACACCACTCACAGCTGCTGTTTCTTAGCATTATGTAATAACAAGACTACTTTTCAGTTAAAAAAATAAAATAAAATAAATCAGTTCTAGGTCTGAAGAAAACAGAAATGTCCTGGCAACTGTAACACTACAGGAATACAAACTTTGGATAATATTTATGGAAGCTTTGGCTGTATTTTTTTTTTACTCTACCTCTATTTAGTTGGCTTTCTTTTGTCCTGTTAATGAGTAAAAAAACCCCAGTCTTGACATGTATAAAGCCAAAGCAAACCCCCAGGTGTCCAAAATACAGTGCAGATTGATGAGTTCAGATGCTCCAGCATAGCTGAATAAAAACTACCAGGGATATTCAACACAGCAATTTCTTTTTCTTTTTCCTCTTTTATTATTTTCCTTTCCCTTTTTCCTTTTTCCTTTTTCCTTTTTCCTTTTTCCTTTCCCCTCTTTCTTTCTCTTTCTCTTTCTCTTTCTCTTTCTCTTTCTCTTTCTCTTTCTCTTTCTCTTTCTCTTTCTCTCTTTCTCTTTCTTTCCTTCTCTCTTTTTTTTCCTTTTTTTCCTTTCTTTTTATCTTTTTTATACTCTTTTTATTTTTCTTTTTTTTTTTTACCTGTATAGTCTCTTTAACCACAATTTTCAATAACCTTCACTGCATGGTTATTTTTTTAATGGGAGAGGAAGGCCCTTCATGACTCCCGTTCCTCATTGCTGATTGTAGAACTACAGATCGATGGGGCTGTTCTGTGACAGACTAATAACATATGAGATGCAGTTTATGAAATCAAAATCACAGTGGTTTCTGCATTCTGCTAACACTATGAAAAATTCTTGGGTGCATTTTATGTGGTTTTTTTTTAAAAAAAAAGGTTCTGACTCCTTTGGATACAGACCATCCCCTAAAGCCGGCAGGTGTCATCCAACAGAAATATCTACAGTGGAGACTGCTGTCTCCAAACTTCTTGGGAACAAATTCTCCATATTCTAAAGTGGATTTATAAACCATGCCAGGTGAATTTCTCTCCATCAACTATAAAGAGAAGCTAAAATTTAGGTCAAGAACCAACTAAGCACATATTTATCCTTTCCTAATCAGGTTTTTATGCTGATGGAACTTTGTTTTGGAATGAGGATGCTTTAATCATAATGATAACTGCAACAATATTAATATGAATGACAATAATGGCAATGATAATGATGATAATGATGAAGAGAAAATGCAGTGCTACCTATTTAATAATTTTATGCAGTCTGGATCTGATTGTATTAGGTATCATAGAAGCTTTGGGGATTAATCAAACTTGGTGGGCTAAATCATATTTTGAAAAGCTAAATCAGATTTTGAAAATCCAACCATACATACACACAAAAAATGTGAGCTTTTTCTTTATGTTTCAGGAAGGAAATAGAAGGGGAGTACATCCTTGCAATAATTTGATTAATCCCCTAGTCCCATTAAGGTTTGTAATGTCAAAACTCTTGGTGTGCAAAATCAAGGTGAGTAATTCAAAACTCCTCTGCCCTTCTCTACAGAGCATCCTTCAAGAGGAGGTGCTCTGGTAAACTTTTATGTTCAACATGTCCCCAGAGGGAGCTGAGAGGCTGGGGTTATTTAGTATTTACATTTTCAAACCCTGGGAATATGTAAGGATTGGTTGCATTACTGACTTTGAAGCTGCAACCATTTGAGAAGTAATTCTGTACAACAGTTAAAGGAAATAGCTTCAATAACTGCTCAATCTTAACTGCTAGAGAGAATAAAACAGAATTCAAGGTGCAGAATTCAACCTTTTACACTGCGATCAGTAAAGAAACCAATGAAAATGTCTATTCTGTAATGAAAATGTCCACCTGCAAGCTCTTCTTTGTGTTAGTTCTTATGATTAAAACAGTTTGTGTAAAATCCCAAGTTTTCATGACGGGTTATTGATAAAAGAACAAATCAACTAATATTTGAGGATGGAAATTTCAAGACAAGGAAGAAGAAGGTGTGTCTGACTAACAAACATGATCTCAATATGTGCAAAGGTGCTTTAAGGGAAATACAGTATTTAAATACAGGCTTCTCAACAGGCCAGATGCCCTCACTGACTTCATTTCTGGAGAAGCTGGGCAGCTCACCTCTATCTTTAGGAAAAGCTTCTGAGAGTAATATCTTGTGAGCACTTTAAAAATCAGGACCTGAAATCATAATCCCAAAAGATTTAGAAGTTTACTTTTTATTTAAGGAGCATCCTTTCAGATTACAGTTCTATTTTTCCTTTATGGTTGGCAAAACAGACAGGACAGGACTGTCTCTGCTGATCACATATAGCTCAAGGTGGTGTGGAGCTGAGCTCAACCCAAATGTCTGAAAAGGAGTAAATGACTATGAAGAGAGGACTTTTCTCTCTTTTATACTTCAGAGATTGCCCTATAGAGTCCTTTCATATTGCCTTAACAGCTTTGCCACTATACAGCTCATTAGTTCTTGCTATTTCTTAACAGAACAGCTGGGTAAAACATGTTTAATTTATACTCAGTTTAGGACTGAAATATATTCTCCATAAAACTTTAAAAAGGAGAAAAATGATATAAAAAATGTTCCTTCCAGCATAACCATCACTAACAAATAATGAGCTTGTTTATCATTGCTTTTTTATGTCTGATACTTCAGGCATTTAAGAGCTCTTTCCAGACTATTATCTACTGCCCTTCAAACCCTTCATGTTGTTATCCTGACTTTTATATCAGTAATAGGTTTTAAGACTCATAGTAATGAATGCAAATATATGACTGTTTTAGGGCAATAAAATTGTTCTATAGCAGTTAACTACGCTCTTTGCAATAGTGAAAAGCATTTTAAATTAGCAGTTGGAGAAAACTAGGACATTGGAACACAGAGACAATATAAGAGTGCAGCAATCTATTGGCTGTTACCTAATGGAAAAGTTAGTTCATTAATGCTCAAGTCAGTTGTTGATCACTAAGGGCTGCAATGTAAAGTTTGACTCCTGTCTAATGTGTTGTTGTTAGCTGAAATGGCTTTCTAGAGTTTGTGTCTAGAGTTAATCACAAGCATTAAAAAAAGAAGAAGAGAAAATGTGGCAGTTTTTGTTGTTGCTTTTGTTGCTATTTGTTGGGGGGGGGTTGTTTGTTTTGGTTTTGGTTTTGTGTCATTGAATTGTATGTGTTTCTAGAAGTTCAGCAATTTTTTCTTCAGTATTTCTTCAGTTTCCCAGGAATCCCTACCTGTAGTAACAACTTGGTGATCCGTGTGGGTCCTTTCCAGAGTATTCCATGATTCCATGTCTCAGCCCCAATTACGGCAACAAGCTGGGAACCTGCATCCCTGATCACAGATATGGATAATCCAGTTAAAGCCAAAGACACTCTCTAACCAGCTCTTTGGAGACAAATCATCCATCCCTTGGGATAATAGTGTTGAAGTTATAATGGTGCCTGAAAATTTTTCTTTCTATAAATTTTCCATATATTTGTAGCTTTGTAAACTGTTCATAGATGGTTGTATCAGCTCCTGGTATTTTTTTCTATGTTTTCTCTTAGTTTTAAGAATAGTAATCTAGTCTTTTAACATATTCCTGAAATACTGTTTAGTCTTATTTTCTAGATGACCTCTACAAAGGATATTTTCTTTTCCAAACAGGATCTGAGAGAACACAATAAGAAATGGGACAAAGAAGCCCCTGGACAAACTCCAATGGGGCAGTAACCAGGGGAAAATTACCAAAGCATCTGCTCTTGTAATTGGACAATATTTGTTACATGTGCTAAGTTGTCAAACTTATAAAACTGTAGAAATCTAATTCCAGGTGTTCCCATAACCACCATGGAGTCACCTGGAAGTTCCAAATAAAGACCTTCTTTTTATCTTATTATTTTAACACTGTCACAAGAATTTTGTCTTTTAATTTTAGGCAACAATAAAGCTGGGTTCAGTCTTGCTGTATTCTGGAAAACTGATGAGTGACCAAATATCTCCAAAGATATTTAAATCTACACTTTAGTTGCTCTCCTAGCTCAAATTATCCTGTGGCATGTCCATGAGAAAAATGACCCCACAGTTCTTCAGAATTCTTTTTTTCAGGGCTGGCAGCATCCCCACAGCACCAGGATGCTGCTATGCCCACACTAGCAAGCCCTGCTCATAAGCTCTGAGCTGGCTGAACCTGAGTGCTTCAGGTCTCTCTGTGCCATGCTTCACTGCACTGTCCAGACCCTCGAAAGAAAAAAAGCTAGAAACCCACTCTAAATATGTTTAAGCTCCTTCCCTTAAATCAGGGATAATAGATGGCAGTGCCAGCTGCACAATGGAGAGGATAAATATATTAAAACTTTGGAGCTACTAAGTTACTCTCGCACTGAGGTTATTCAGTTCTGTTTCTCTGACGGATGGATGAACTTTAGCAGATGTTTTAATTCTTTCCTTGGCTGTAGTCAGTGCTGTGGGAAACTCTCCTTATAACTGATCTGTCAGCTGACTATCTGTTTCCTGGGTTGTAATGATCTATAATTTTGTTAGTGAGGAGATGTATATGAAGCAGCTTTTGCTTCATTTCCATATGAAGACACCACACTGATGGATGGCTTAATTCAAAAGCCAGTGTGTTCTTACAGAAGAACTCCACATTCAGACACCAAATCCTGTCACTTATGTCTGTTTAATGTCTCCTAAATGTGTCTTTGTTTTTCCCTCTACCTCTCTTGCTGGAAATAAGACTGGTTTAGTCATCACTTCCATCAATTACTATTCCGGTCTCCATCACCCTACCAAAGCAATAATTCATCTTACCCTGTGGTCAGACTTTGTGTAAACTACACATTTATTCTGTGTACATTTTCACTTGAAATGTTGCCTTTGGTGAAAAATGTGTTTAACCTAAGACAGAGTTGTCTGTAGAAATAAAATATTTATTCTCCTTTTTTTATCAAAAACTTAAATTGATTCCTGTTTTGTTCACAAGTTAAACAAATAAGGGGTGGAGAGAAGATGTAGCTTAGCTGACCAATCCACTCCAACTTTGTTTAGCAGTTAAGTGCCCAAATAAAACCAATCCCCTCCAAGTTTGTTTAGCAGCTAAATACCCAAAATTAAACTTTGTAAGTTTGGGGTTTTCAATGACTGACTCCTACAAAAATGTCAGCAAAAATGAAACATTATTCATGCTGGTTTTTGTAAATTTTCTGACACATTTATGCTCAAATTAACATTTTTCAGAACAAAATACACAAAGCAGATTTTAGTTTTATCACTTATTCCAAATTCAGTGTTCAGTCTTGAGCAAGTTATATGTTTGGACAGTAACATTGCTCAAAAGTATGGAGATAAATAGCCTCTAAAAGGTCATTCTTAAAAAATGGCATTTACTGTTGCTGGGAAAAAGGGTATGTATTTGTTATGAATTGGATTTGAGATTTTTTTTTTTTAATGTTTGGTGTTGAGGTTTTTTCCTTGTAAATTATATCTGTGGATTTTTTAGTTCCCTCAAAAGCTTGATTAAGATGAGGTGTCATGGCAGAGAGAGTTTCAGGAACCAGATGATCTTTTCTGGAAATGGAGGAGGCATTTGTTTTAGACAATTCAGTAATGTTCTGGCATTCCTGAGAGTTCAGCTTGCACACTTTCAGTACTAAATGATGTACAGGCAAGATGGAAAAGTCATTATCCCAGTAACTACACAATTAGGAAAACTAGGCTGTGATAATTTCCATCATGTTTTGCAAGTTTTTAGTCCAGCTAACGAGTCTGTGTACCCTAAGAAGAAATTAGATGTGACTATTTCTCAGTCATGACACAAGCACAGTGATTTTATTCCAGACCCAAATAATCTACTTTTAGTTTTCTTGTAGAAAAGTAGAAAGTAATATGCTGATTATGACTAGCTGAACTACCCATGATATTTCTTTCTTTGCAGTGAAATGGTTATAAAACTGGAGCATCCAACCTATTCAGACAGATGCTTTATATAATAAGGCTGTCATAATAGAAATAAATAACAGAGAAAATGGACATTAAAAGCATTAATGCCTCCAAACTTCAACATATTGTCACAAAACCTGCTTCCATAAATTTTCCACAGATTCAAGAAGCAAGTGTGGCTTTACAGATTATTTGCTGTGGAAATGCATTGAGCATCCCTGTTGCTTTAAAACATGGAAAGACACCCACAAGAATCTCTGCACGGAGCCAGCTCGAGCACAGCAAGGCCTCAGTGCTATGATTGAGCACAAAAATTGTGTTAAACCTGAGTCACTATGCTTTGTCCCTGTACCGAACTCCCCAGAACTGCTTAATTCTAGAGAAACATGCAGAGACACCCTGGTTCTGCATGGGCTGGCTTGTGTCCTCCGTGCTAATTAACTTGGGCTCTGAACACCATGAGAAGAGGGTTATCTGGTCTTGAAATAGCCTTGGAAGCCGTTTTCTTTCATGCAGTGCTGTGCCAGAGCCAAAGCTCTGGTGGACCCAGCTGGCTGTCACCATTTCTGTCAGACATGAGCTGGCTCTGAGAGTGGCATTCATCTCATTTAATGTTAGATGTCTGCACTACAGACATCTACATCTCGATTAGTCACCCTTGTCTCCCTTCACGGTGATTGGAGAGAAACAAGCATGATTCACCCCATCCTAAAACAGACATCTCAAATGTGGATGAATCATTCCTCAACAGTGTCTGTTTTGTGCAGGCAGTGAGAGGAAATGATGGAAACACAGGGCTGATGTCAGGAAGGAAATTAGAGCTTGGAAGTTACTGAGCGGTAGCACTGCAGGAGAAGGGCATTTGTGGGACATACAGGTAAGTAAAGACAGAAAAACACACATAAACTACTTATTTATGGTCACATGGCAGTAGTTTGAAGACCCAGGAGCCAGAGCATCATCTCTGAGTCAGGAATGAAGGTAGTCACTTTGGTATTGGTTTCAGAATGAATGATAAAAAACACTGTGTTTAATCAATGACCCGCATGCATCCGCCTCCTCCTAAGGCAGATCATTATGTATGATGCATCTCTCCAGTACCACAACACTATTTGAGCTAAGTGAAATACAGAGAACTTCACTGGATTTAGTGATCAATTTTAATTTGTTGCTCATTATTTTTTCTTCTCTTTCTGATGATTTACCAAAAATAGTGAAGCCAAGCTGAAGCAGTGTCCCACAGCTCCTATAACCCAGGCAGGTTACTTCATCTCTTCACTCACTGCTTTTACAGCCTCAAAAAGTAAGATAACAATTCTTTCATTTCTGCCCAGTAACTTCCACTAAAAAAAAAATAAAAATTATGTAATATTATATCACAGCTGGGTTTTCTACCCTCTAACAGTGACAGAATGCAGTTTTTTTCCAAACAAATGAGAAAGCTTAGCCAATAAAATTTGTGTGTTCACAGAATTCATGTTTTTTGGCAGCCTTTGCTTCTGACTTACGAGGCATCAGCAAGAAGCCTGGGGAGTCCTGTGGTCTAAAATAACAACAGTCAATGTGAAATAAAAAAAAACATCTAAACGTAGCATTCTTCTACAGCTTGAAACATGAGCAGTTAGTCAGGGATACACAATGTAGTGCCCTCATTTTCTCAAAGTGGAGCTCTTTAAAACTTGCATCCCATGCCTTTCCTGTTGACATTCAAATTGACTTTCTGCATTTCATAATGGAAGTTCCTGACTTGCTTTTCACTTTATCTGCCAAACCCACTGCTGGGTCTTTCTCAGATGCACAAGAGTCAGGGATAAAGCTGATGGAAAATGCATCACTTATTGCAGTCATTTAGCTAAAGTACACCCCAATACCAACAAAGTAAGACAGGAAATTATTAGAATTAGACTGCTGTCATCAACTGCTATTTCATCAATTGCTCAGTTTTCTGACAAGCCCAAGCTCTTCTTAGCTTTAAGCCATTAAAACAGTAATAATAATAAAATAATAATAATAATAACAACAATCACAATGCATTCAGAGAAAAACAAGGCAGCACTTTAGAGAGAAAAATACCATGTTCTTGTCAGTGAAGGCTATCATCAACATGTAACCTACCACAGGAATGTCTCCAGCCCACTGCTCCCAACCTCCTGCACTGCCAGGGTGCCTAGCCTGCATGGTCTCTAGGATCCTTGTTTCTGCAGGGCTGAAAGGACTTTGAGTTTGCTCCCTTAATTCCATCCTGGAGAAGGAACCAGACACTGAAAAAGGTTCTGCTTGAAATGCAGGTGATGGAGAAGAAAGGCTGTACCTTCTCAGTCCTGAAGGAGCTAATTTCTGTTTTGCAGCTTCTAGGAAATTTTATTGCTCTGAAGAAGCACTTGCTGGCATTCCAGGCCCTGGCTCTGCACCTCTATCAGTGAGCCCTAGCAGATGAGTTCTTTGAGTATGAAATATTCCCCACTGTGTAACTGGACAATGTCCAGCTTGCCTGGCTCTAGAACAAAGAACAATCAGGTAGATTTTGGGGCAGAAACCACACATATTCTATTTTTACAGGTGAACCAGGCCAAATTGTCCTGTCAGCACCCCTAGCCTGTATCCAAACAATCCCATTGACCTCAGCTGAGTGTAGCTAGGAGGAGAGCTCAGCCTCAGTGTGTGTCCCCTATGGCTGTACTACAGTGTGTAATTATTGCTGTTTGTTATTTCTATTGCTGTGGAACCCTCAGGATCAAATAAAGATCAGGATCCCAACTGTGCTGGGTGCAGTGCAAACATATAAGCAGTCATGGTGCCTGCACTGAAGAGCTTACAGCTGTGTCCCTTAGGAGAACATTTCTTCGTCTAATAGACTTCTCTATTAAGAACTGTTAATTGCTTCATTCAGCCTAATTTTTTTTTTTTTTTTTTTTGGTGTGTGCTTAGTTTCTTCTATTTCCTATGCCTGCCCTCCCTAGACCATCCTTAATAATTCTCCTGCCTTCACAATACCAACAGCATGCCACACTTTGCTGAAAATTATTATTCCCCCTCTTGCTTCTTGATTGTCTGATCAGACACTTCTCCCCCAGCCACTTTCTGCTTTTCTTTTTTTTTTTTTAAATTAAAACAACTATTTGTCCTCTTTCTTTTTATTGTAACAATGTCTTTGGATCATTATAATTCCTGCATGGCTGAGTAATGCTACTTATGCCTTCTTTCTGAGCCATGATGTCATGTTCTCTTGAAGGATTCCCCAAAAGCACATTCCCACTCTTGTTATTCCCTTTGCTTGTGTATTACTACCAGAGAAATGGCTCGTTGTCACCCCACAGGTTTCCTTCACTACTGCAACCTAAATATCACATCTTCCATTTGCCAAATGTCTGCTTCAGATTACTTCTTTACACACCTCTCTCCAGAGGCATTATGTGATAGGTTTTTTCTACTCTTCCAGTCTGAAACTCTTCTCACCATTTCCTGCTCATATTTCTGAAGTCTCTTGGTCCCTTTGTATAATCTTTGTGCAATGATTCACACACAGAAATCTCAGCAGACCTTCCCTAGGGGAGGGTCTCTGTGGCTTTCAGAGGCAAAGTGTACCCACTGCAATGCAGGTACACCTTTAAAAGACCATGGGCTTGCAGGAGAAGCTCTGACTCCCATAACTGTAACTGTGGTGCTCCATGGCCAGCCCACGTCTCTATTCCATTACTGGAACAGCAAAACCCTGCTCCTGAAGGGGATTTTTCTGAAATGTAATGCTCATGTTACTTATTTCTTATAAAACATATACAGCGCTGAAATAGTGGCCATGCTAGTCCATGAACAATTTAACATTCTGTTAAAGTTCCCCATAAGGGCTCCTTAAAAGAAAGAATATTCCTCAAATGAAATGCATTCTAGTCTGACACTGACTGCCAGAGTAGAGCAGGGAATGGTAGAAATGGTGGTGTGTCTTTTTATTTCTATGCATTTCTAAAGGTTGAAAATCCATCAAAAAACTTTAAACTTGTAGGTCATTAATCATATGTTGTTCGACATCTCTTACCAATCAAATTTTCAAGAAGGAAACCTGAACCTTCATATCTGGAAGTAGATGGTTAAACATCCCAAAGGAAATCTCTTGAACTACTTTCAGGTGGAAAAAGAAGTTTTTTTATTCTTTCACTACAAACACTATCTCTCATTAAAAGTAATTTTCTTTTGATTATATAAGGTGCAGTCTCTTCCTCATATCTGTTTGAAAAGCGATCATGTAAGGATTAGGTGGCAGACACCCTGTTTAGTCTAGAAAACTGTGCTAGCTTTCAGAGATAATAGTGCCCTGATTGCCTCCACAATTTACCCTAATGAGAAAAAAGTAGGTGACCATGTTCCCTTTGATGGTATTTGAATTTAATACAAAGACATGTCACTGCAATGACGTCATTAAGTGGGAGTTATTGTGACTAACCACTAATACCAAACCACTTTTATTACCAAAATTAATTCGCTAATTGGTGACTGTTATCTTTTATCTGTTTCCTTGCAACAACCAAAAGCACAGGGGAAGAATTACTTCAGGATATAGAATCTTCTTTCATCTAAGGCTTTTGACAAAATAGCTCCAGTTTAAGGGATCCTCATTCTTTCATTTAAACTTGTTTCCTATATCTTATATGCAGGATTTAACATCAGTAAATTTAAAGTTCTTCAGCTGGGATTAACACCTTCCCATATGTATAAATCAAATTATCTCTTATGTGCTGCACTTAAGAGTACCATTGTATGATCACAGAACCACAGAACAGCTTGTGTTGTAAAGGACATTAAAGATTGTCTCATTCCAACCTTCCTGTCATGAGCAGGGACACCTTCCACTAGACCAAGTTGCTCAGACACTGGATTGTGGCCCAGAGGACATGTGGTAATAATTAAGATATATTAACTTAAACATGAGTTTCATCTCTTGGAGTTTCTTGTGAAAATATCAGAGAAAACCAAATGATGGGAATTAGGGAAGAAAATTAGTTTTGGTACGGTGAAGTGCCCAGATATTTTCTGTGGTCTGCAACAACACTGAAAAAAAACCACAAAAGAGGTGGCTAAAGATAAATCTCACCCTACCTCTCTTCAAACCTTTGAATGTTGGCTAAGTCCACTGCATTCTCCATACTCTCACTAGAGGCAACTTGACAATTTACTGTAAGGTTACACCATTTAAAAACTTTAAGTAGATTTGAAGGAATACCTTAGTGGTTGGACTTGATCTTTTATTTCAAATTAAACTAATTTCTGCTGTTGAAAGAAATGCTTGACATTGTTCAGCTTCCCTGGTTTTGGGGCAGGAAAAATAAACTGCTCTGCAATAGATTAATCAATTCTTTATGTCATAAGGGTACTTTGTAACGATCAAAATTAAACAATATTAATATCGATAGGATGTCTTCTAGTATCTGCAGGCTTTTGAGGAATTTTGAAAATATCACTTCAAATAAAAGCATGGTCTGTATATTCAGAAAACATAACTAGGAAGGGAGATCAGAGGGGATCTGGAAAAATGGCCTAAGCAGAGGGATTGAATGGATTCAGGCTGTTTAGACTAGAGAAGATATCCTGGGGGTGCTGCTGATAGTGGTCACGGTTTCCCTGAGACCACTGCTGAGGAAGAAGAAATGATGCAGATTTCACATCTCTGACAGGTAGGTCAACACATACTTTCAGAAAAAAAGTTAAAATGAGATTTATGGAAACTTGCACCAGTGAAAATAAAAATGCTGTGGAAAAGAACATCTTGGAAAATTTTAAGTTTCATGTGTTAAAATCTTGAGCCAGGGTAAAAAGGGTTCCAGATTGCTAAAACCAGTGGTCTACTCATACCACAGGAATGATATATTAATATTCCTACTTTTTTAAGGGAGAAAGAAGACACCTGAAGTACCCTACAGCTATATACACACAAAATCTCATGACATTAAGAAAATCCACACAGAAGTATATTGTATATAAATAACACCTCAGATTCTGTTCTGAACATACCTCTAGCTTTGTGCATTGTTCAATATTCATTAATATCTGCGTATTAATTTCTTATTCATTTAAATCCATGCAGAATAAGCCTGACCACCTTTTGCCACAGAATGTCTTCTGAGATTTTTTTTAACCTCTTTCTCAGTGTTTTGCATATCTTTTGATTCAGAAGCTGTCACTAGATTTTGCATAAAAGGCAATGCAAAAATTAAAGCAAATACTGTGAATACACTTTTCTCCTGTCTGAATATGCAGTCCTTCTCACCCTGGCCCGGTGCTATCACACTTCCACCAGCCTGTGGTTTTTTTAGATGAAATCTGAAAGGAAGAAACAGCAAGCTGAGGAGCTGACAGGGAGCAATTGAAGCAACAGATCCCCTGACAAGTTGTTTCAGCTTCAAGGTCAATTAGATATTTTGCAGTCAAATAAGATTCTGAGTCCCTGTGTATAGCTGATCAAATTGCCCAGCTTTCTTATTTTCCTTCTGCCTCTGCTTCAAAAAGCATGTCTATGGCCACTGCAGTGATCCTTTCTGGATGAAAACTCTGGGAAAGAGTGTCCTTCATCACAGTGTCTCAGGCTCATTTGTTTTTCCAACAAACTGCAGTGTTTTTGAAGCTGTTGTGGGAACCACAGGGAAGATGTGACAAACACAATAATGCATTGTCTGAGGAAGCATTTACAGGTAGCGAAGGAGTCAGATGTCACTGGAACATGTTGCTTCTTATTTCTGTGATGAGGGTGAGCAAAAGCAAATAATCCATGAAAGACACCCAGGTACACTCATTCTTTCACTTTCATTATTCTATACACCAGTTTTAGCGAGAAGGGATTTAAAATAATTGTTTAAACTGTGCAAGTTCTAAAATGGCTTCCTGCTGACAGAGAGTGTCATACTCTTGCTGTCTGCCTGCCTGCATTTCTAAAGCTTATATTTGCCTGATATCTATTTTGGCACCTGCATATTGACATTAATGGAGAGTGATGATTATCTGCAGAGGATGCAGAGGCAGTGCAATACTCCCCATTGTCTTGCAAGCCCAGCCGGGTCAGACTTCAAACAGACTGGCCACCTCTGAGTGAAGGAAGAGAGGATATCTCTCTTTTCATGGTCTTTTTGTATTTGGGCTCTTCTCTGTTCCTCCTGATTTTGAAGAAAGTGTATCTCATTAATGGGCACAGTCGGTACAAGAATGTAGCACAAAATGCAGTCCTTTTGTACTTTTTAGTATCTACCAGGTTTAAAATGCAGATTTTTCAAGCCATGATGAGGTTTTCTCATTTCTCATGGGCTTTGAAACACTTCTGATATTTTCTAGTTGTGAAAATTCAGAATAATACTTCATAAAATCATAGAAAGGCTCAGGCTGGAAGCAGCCTTTGAAGCCGTGTAATTCTGCACTCCTGCCATGGGCAGGGACACCTTCCACTGTCCCAGGTTGCTCCAAGCCCCATCCAACTGGCCTTGGACACTGCCAGGGATGGAGCAGCCACAACTTCACTGGGAAACCTGTACCAGGGCCTCACCACCCTCACAGGGAAGGATTTCCTCCTGATATCTAATCTTAACCTATTCTTTGTTAGCTTGAAGCTATTTCCCCTTGTCCAATCACTTCACACTCTTGTAAATTAATTCTAAGCTGAAATAAATTATTGCAGTGTGCCCAGTTGTCTGAAGATTTTAAAGTGATTCCAGTTAGATCAGAACTGTGAGTCCACCACGCTCTCTGCGTGGGCTTGTCACACATTGTACAATATAGTTCAGTGCTCTGATCTTTACTTTTGGGATCTCTCAAGGTCTGCCCCGTGTTATCTAAGAGTGGTGGTCAGTACTTTCCAACTACTTTCTTCAATTAAAGAAATCGTTAAAATAAAAATAATGTACATTATTATTATTATTATATTATTATATTATTGTATTATATTACATTATTATAATGTTAAACAGTACTGACCACACTTTTTCTTCAAGTATACAGACTGCTTCCTGGATCTTAGATTTACTCTGCTCTGAAAAAGGATATGGGAATTGGTATATTTTCATCAAACAGAAATTAATAAAAAAACTGAAATTTTTAGGTGGTGTTTTTTTTTTTTTTTTCAGTTTTACCTGACATGGTGTGAAAAAACTCAGAAAAATACAAAACAGTCAGTTTTCTGATGCAGGCACTACATGATGACCCAAAATAAGGTAAGATAAGACAGGACAAGACAGAACAGAAATTAGATGAATGCCCAGAAGTTTGTTGGCTTCCCACCGGCACAACCATTTCCATCTCACATTCATTAATCCTTCATGAGCCTCAAAAAATTGAGTTTATTAAACCAGGCTGAAATCAAACCACCCATGGATTTTCAGCATGCTTGTGATTCAGTTCCCCCTTTTCACACAGCCACAAAAATGTAAATACCTTGCCTTGTCTATGTAGAAAATTTGTGGAGAAATAGAATTTGCCACTGCCTGGAGAACAGAGAATTAATTTCACACAAATCAAAGGTTACTGTTTATTTCTACTCAGGGTGATAGAAAAGATGGACTTCTATATTAAAAAAAAAAAAAAAAAAAAGTTGTCTAGTTGACTTGCAATGACAGAGGTGGAATTTTTCATTGTTTTAATACTAAATATTAATTTGAACTAAAATGATCATTGAATTGATACTTGGTTATTGATATCATCTTTATCAATGTTAGGACTCTGTAGGAGTTAGCTTTTCCTGACTTATTTATGTACTCTAAATATAGCAGTCATGCATCAAATAAGAAACACATTTATAAATAATTTATGGAAAATGAATAATGGATTGCTAGATGTCTTAATAAATGACTAATCAATCGTTATAGAATCCACAGGTCATAGGGTACTTTTAAACATGGCAGATAAACTACATGAATAATAAGCTGTCCAGAAAGCATCATCCTTGCAACTGTATAGAAAGCCATTCATATCCATAATGTGCACAACATAACTAGGCTTGATGAATAATACATTAAGAAACAAAAATGTAAAACACACACATTTATTGAATATACTCCTGCAAGCCATTCATCTCACTGGTCCAGGGGCTCTAAAGCTGGTAAAAAACAATGGAAGCTTGAAAATCTTCCATGAATATAGGGGTACTATCCACCTTAACGGGTATTCCTGGTTTTCAACTGGTTTAGGGAAGGTGCAGGTATTGTACAAATCTTTTTTAAGATCATGGTTAGCATGGAGAGTGATGCAGGTTATTTATGTACTGTTGCTACTCAAGATTCTTTCAGAGATCTATACATATTTGCAAACAGGAAGACAAGTTTCCTCATCAGCAGCTCCTTATGTTATGAAGAACTTATTCCGTAGCATATATAGCTGCTGGATGTGCAGATCTGCTACTAATGGCCAACAAGATAGACTGCAGAAAATCTAAAATTGGTAGTATAAAGAGTGTTGTAGGATTGCAGGCTGATCCCAAACTGGAGTATCTGAGCAATATCTTACATGGTCATCCTGTAGAATGATACAATCTTTGCTGTGTTCCTGCCCAGCACAGGAAAGGACAAATGTTACATGCTCTGGTGACCTTCAAAGCCTTGTCCCTGAGTAGCAGGTCATACATATTGCATAGATTTGATTAACTACTCTGGAAGGCCTCATAAGAACCCAGTAACGAAAAGAAAAGCCAGACATAGGCAGCAAGCTATACAGTATTTGGGAAAATGGAAACTCCTAAACTACAGGCAGTTGATAATTTTTCTTCTTTAAAGAGTAAGAATATATATAAGAATAAATTACTCTCATCACATTTTTAATAAGATGATAGAATTAAATCATTGTACAGTCTTCTTTTTGTTTTTCTTAAACCTTGAGCTGTTTCTGAGGGCCTTTAAAAGTCAAGAAGTCTATAAGACTGCTTCAGCACGTTAAATAATCCAAAGGAAAAACCTGAAAGACAACCAAATGTGTCAGCTAAACAGTTTAAGCTCTCCAGCTTTAGTCTCTATAGGCAGCAATTACATTTTGAAGGAAAATGTTTTACAATTGTAATTACACATAATAGGAGGAATGTATTTTTTCCCTTTATCCTACTCCCATGGTGAGTCAATTTAATTTTTAAATACAAGAGACATAATTGATTTTAGCCCTAGATTAGTACTGAAAATGATCTATATGTGCTCTCACTAATGGAACAAGAGAATTGGCATTCCTCGGGGACCTTAACCCAACCCCGTTCATGGCAACAATTATTAGACCCTGACAGGTTAGCTACTAGGAAGAGGGGGGCATAGAATACCCTGCTGATTAACAATCTAGTGAAATAATTAATGTTATGCTCTTCTCATTTAATTACGGATTATTCACAAATATATTATTATTAGAGACCACAAAGGAAAGTGGCTGTGCAGAGTTTTGACTTCATCTATGCTGCTTATAAGGCCTTTTGTAAAGGGTTTAGAGAAGCCTCTTACTTTGATTTGCTTCTGAGCATATCTTAAACAAATGGGGAGCTTTTACAATTTTATTAAGGTCTGATCCAACAACCACGGAAATAAAAAATTTCACACCGATATCAGTAGAATTATATCAGGCTTAAAAGTATTATATCAAGACAATGTGCTTGCTCGATATATTAGAGTAATGGGGGAACAATCAGCAGCAATGCACCTTGTTCAATTTCTAATACCTTTTTTTTCGTGTGTGTCATAATAGTTTATATCAATCAGAGCGTGTCCCTTTACAGGCTGATAATAATAGCAGGAATAGGCACAAGGCTTTATACTCTAAGTGTATATTTTTTTCTTCATCTGCAATAACCTCAGTCATTTTAGATGTCAAGTAGTTTATTTTAAATAAAATGAAAGTGAAGTGAATGGGAAAATGTTCATGGCATCTGGGAAATGCCAGCCCCTGTGGTTCACTGACCAGCCAGATTATTTATGGGTAATTTGGCTCACCTATAATTTCAAGTGACACACACACACAGGCATATAGACTAAACTACCTCGCTTTGATAGCAAAAATGTGCTTTGTTCTGCTGAATATTTGTCTGATTTCTGGAAAATAGGATCTCCCAAATCTCACATGAGTTGCAGTTCTGTTAGTTTTCAGTTGGATGAATCCTGGGTTTCAAATGTATTTTATATTCTTCACCAAATTTTCACAAAGATTAAGATATGTCAAGGATAGTGAGGGGGAATAAAAACCAAAAAACACAACACCAAAAAAATAGCTCAGGCTTTCAAACATGGGAATTCAGAGTTAGACTCATTGTTAATAACACTTGATATTTGTGGTGACAACACACTTGCATTATAGATCTTCAATCCTTTCTACCATCCAGAAAATAAGAACAGAAAAAAAGACTCTAAAGATGGTGCACTGCAGATTTTCTAACTAAGCTGTACAGTCAGGATGTTCTTGTCACTCTTGCTTCTTACCACAGAAATTTGTGTGAGCACTTTCTTGTCAAGTTCCATGGACTCCAGGCTAGGCACACTTTTGTCATGAAACTTGTAGACTCTGTCCTGACTCCTTTCTCTGTGTTGTCTCTTTGTCCTTGACTGCAGCTACTGGTTGAGTTTTTAACAGAGAATATTGGCACTGTTATGAACATTTAGTGAACAGGGCAGGTAACAGTGAAAATCCTCACTCTTTTAGAGGGATAAGACTCATCTGGGAAGGATCATGTTGTTGACTAGAGCAACCCAAGAGGGAACTAACTGATCAGAGCCTGGCCATGACACATGAGGACCAATGTTGAAGATGTCCCTGCTCAGCAGAGGAGGGAGTAGATAACCTTTAGAGGTCCCTTCCAACCCAATCCTTTCTATGATTCTGTAATTTTATGAATGTATCAGCAAGTGCCACATCTCAGAGGCATTCTGGAGTCATCAGTGAGAACAGACATGCAAAGGAAGTGAGTTATATTTTTAAAGGAATAAATAAAACTGATTTACACCAAAGGCCACACCTAAGAATCCTGTTGATTTGCCCTCAAATGAAAACTCTGCAAGTACCGGACTGTGTGCTGCAAGCATCTCTTGAGGTGTCTGACAGCCCAAAGGGTCACATGCACTTGCACACAGCAATATTTTGTATGTCTCCCATGACTTTACAATTGCAACTTTGTGCTGTCTCATAAAGAGACAGCACAGCTCTCTCAGTCTTAATAAAACCAACATGAATAACATCATCTGCTCTGACCTGGAATGCGAAAAATATTGTTTCTAGATAAAAAGAGACAAAGTACTATTCTGACGTGTGCAGCAGAATTTTGGGAGTGTAAATATGAACAAAAAACTAGGTAATGATGTAAGATATTGTCAATCAGCTGTCCTCCTTGGTGTCTGTTTAGCTTTTCTCATCACTTCAGTTTTACTGCAGGAATAGGGCGTCTTTGTTCATTTTGGGCTGGACCAGGATCACACCTGACCTTCTCAGAGCACAGGAAGAACAGATAGATGGAAAATGCCTCTTTTAGAAAAGCCAGCAGTATAGACAGTGGACCACAGTTGTTTACTATTACTGTGTAAGGCTACACAATATTGACAAGGGATAGTGCAGTGGTACAGCCTTAAATCTGCTCAGCATTTTGAAGTCTGTCGAGGAATACCAACTGCTAACCCATTGTACTCTAACTTTTTCCTCTCGACATGCATTTAAATTGGAGACAAGTGACTCCATAGCAAACATAGCAGCCAACATGTTAAACTCAGCAGGACCCTGTAGACACAGTAAATGGTAATTGATAGCACTGTGTCAGCTATTGGTAAAATTCTGCATCAGTCAATTGTAGCTTTGCCACAAAAAATAAAAGTACAATGAGGTGTGGGCAACCGGTATTTCCTAGCTTGAGCTGTAACATAAGAGGTAGGACATGCATTCTGCCAAGAGGAGAATTTTCCAAACACTCAAATATTACCTGAAGAAATGGGGAGGTGTCTAATATGGGAGATATTAAGCTAGAATTTATTCTGGTAAAAGAAATGAGAGACTGGATGCTGGGTTTTGTTTCATGTTTTCTCCTTTTACAGGGTTTCTCTTTTTTCTGATATATAAACAAGGGGGTAGTTTCTCCTTTGAGACCACTCTGCTGACTCTTTTTCTCTGAGGTGCCCAGCAACAGCAGAGGAGGCAATAGTGGAAAATTGTGTTCAGGAAGTTCTGCCTGAGCTTGAGGAAGTACTCCTGTCCTGGGCAGAGACCAAACACTGAGACAGATTGTGCAGAAAGGGGATGGACTCTCTCTCACTGGAGGTATTCCAGACCCCTCTGGACACAATCCTGTGCCCTGTGCTTTGGGATGACCCTGCTGGAGCAGGGAGATGGGACCAGATGACCCCACTGGGGTCCCTTCCAGCCTTACCCATTCTGTGATTCTGTGATCAGTTCCCCAAATGGTCACGGATTAAGGGCTCCTTTCCTGACACTGCTTGTGTTTTATCTTGAATAGACGCAAGTGTGATGCTCTGTCTGAAGCATTGCTTACTGGGCACTCCAGGAGACAGGAACTATAACATAATCAAATGGACCCACAGATTCAGCCCCACACCCTCACAGCAAATTTTCCCTTGAAACTGAGTGGTTGATGATAATATATATGGGGAAGGACAGGTGTTGTTTGTTCCTACATTTGCATTTGTACACATATCCTTACTGTCTTACTTTCCAAATAAACACAAGCTTTCTGTGGCACATCAAGGATGACCAGCAGAGTGCAGCAACCATTTGAGAAGAAGGTCTTGCACGTTTTTCTTTTTAGCATGTGTCTGGACAAAGAGAAGGCCCCTGAAGGCAGATTTCAAGCCCAGATGTGCACACATGCCAGTTACCAGGACTAGAAATTTCTCAGTGAAGAACTTCCAGAGGGCTTCTGAAGAAGGGAAAAAAAAAATTGTTCCTCATACCTAATTCTGTGTTAATCAGTCTAAACCAGAAACAAATGTGAGCAGATGATCATGCAAAAACTGAGAAAAGAGACACTAAATGCACCTTTTTATATACAAATTGCAATTAAAAGGTCTAAGTATTTTACTGTGAGATCTGCATTACATGAACATTTTTCATCCGTTTATTGATGAACAGGATAATGATGGAGAGGAACCTTTCACAGTTGGAACATGTAGAGACTCCTAGAAGGTCAGGGAGGCTCTGCTGCTGGCACAGGATGGCTCTTGGCTGTGGCATTCCACATTGGACACACCAAAGGTAGAAATAAGAAAGGATGTTGAAAATGTTATCAAACCACTGATTCCAGAAAATGCATAGTAAACAGCATGGACTAAGTAGGTTAATATTCAGTAGGCTACTGACTTCCTTTATTGTGCCTGAAAATGAGTGTGTAAATAATTAATGCAAGCTCAAAAAAAGAGTATACAAAGACTGACAGTGGGTCACATATATTTCATTTCCTCACAATAAAAGATAACTGTCCTACCTTTTAAGAAAACATCTTGTTCAATTTTTAAGATGAAGCACAAAGTAGACCCATAGCAAAGTGACTGGTTTGAAGAATGATTCACATAAAGGCGCCCAACGTGATTTTCCAGAGGGGTTGGATGTATTGTGAGAAAGATAGAATTCCCTCAGTCCCATTCCACAGATTTACCTAGAGCATCCTCTGAGCTGGAGAGGACATAGAGTACTACAGGCAGGCCATAAAATTAAAAGCACCATCTTCTCTCATATTTGTTTAACGATTTAGCTTGATGCAAGTTTAACAACCGGAAGGAATTATAGATGAGATTTTTGGCATATTATGACAAAGCTGAAGCCATTCAGCAATTCCCAGTGCATCTTATGAATCAGTTTGTGTGGAATGCTGGATAAAAGAGTGGACAATACTTAGGGCTTCCAGCTCTTAAAATGCAGCCTTTGAAATACAAAACAATAGGAAAGTAAGAATAAAATAAGAAAAGGTAAATAAGTATAACTTACTTACTTTATACTATATATAACTTACTTACTTTTACTATATACATAAAAGAAAGTAAGAATAAAAAAATAAGAAAGTAAAAATAAAAAGTAAGCAAAATAACTGTTTGGTATAAAAGATCTAGTACACATTGTGGTACCCAGCATTTAACTTTCAGATGTGGGTACTTACTATGGAGAAAGGTAATGGGTAGAGAAAAAAGACCATAAAGCAGCAGGTGTGAAAGAGTTCAAGTCTCTAGATTATTTATCTACTCCTTCTCATTAAATTAGATTGCTTCCATATGCTTAGTGGTGTAAATATCAGTTTACCAGCTAAATTTGTATCTGAATTTGGTAAGAACCTTTTTGAGGTGTTTATGTTCCAAATCCAAGTACTTGAACTGATGCTTATTCTTGTCCTCCCTATCCAACTTGTAAGTTTTCTTCCTGATCTCCCCTGACTTGATCATAGCTTCACAGGAGAATTTCGTAGCAGACATTTCACTTTGCCCCTTCCTGAGAACAGCTCCTGGCTCTGCAGAATGCAAACTGGGTACAGATAATAAATGACTGCTGGGCTGCCCTTAAGGTCAGAATTCCAGAAGCATACACACACTGCCATGAGTATCCAAAGGAGAGTCTCTCCCTGGTTTTAGTGCTTTATGTCCTTTCCTCTTACATTAATTGATCTAGTCTTGCATTTTTTGACCAAATCCTGGAGGAGTATAATGCCACCCTCAAGCCAAAACCTTGGTCCACCACTGTAGAGTTTATTGAGCACAGCCCTGCAGAGGAAAACTTGTGGAGAATGGTTGATGAAAAACTCATGAGCCAGCTGTGCACACTCAGAGCCAAATGTATCCTGGGCTGCATCCAAAGGAGTATGGACAGCTGGTGTGAGGAGATGACTTTCCCTCTCTGCTCCTGTGAAACCCCACCTGGAATATTGTGTTCAGAACCGCTGCCCCCAAAGGATGAAGGACGTGGAATTTTTGGAGCAAGCCCTTCTGGGGCAGTCATGAACTTGGCAAGAGGATGAGAGCAACCCCCTCTATGAAGACAGGATGAGGAAGTTGGGGCTGTTCAGCCAGGAGAAGAGAAGGAAAGTGAAGGCCTCACAACAGCTTCCAGTATATGTAGGGAGTCTGCAACGAAGTTGGACAACGATTCTTCATCAGGAATTTTAGTGAGAGGACAAGGACTAAAGGGGTTAAACTGAAAGAGGAGGAATATAGCTTAAATAACAGGAAAAAAATCTTTACTGTGAGGGTGGTGAGGCCCTGCTGCAGGTTCCTCAGAGAAGCTGTGACTGTTCCATGTCTCTCCATGTCTGGATGCAGTCAGGATGAAAAGGCCAGGCTGGACAGGGTTTGGAGAAACCTGGGATAGCAGAAGGTGACCTTGCCCATGACAGAGGGTTGAATGGGATGAGCTTTAAGGTACCTTCCAAACAAAACCATTCCATGACTTTACTAGTCAAGAACCACGCTTGTGAGAGGGTTTGATTTAGAGCTACCTATTTACTTAGGATACTTACCTATTTAACACTTTATATTTACTTAGGATACAAAAGCCTTTATCTGAGATTCAGTGAAGCCCTACTGAATTGTGACCCATCAAGTGACTTTCAATTATTCTCTACCTGGATCTATTGGAAATATTTTGTGGTCACATCACCTTACCTAGTGATTATCTGTTCAGTTTATTGCTAAGTAGAACTGCATTCTGCTTTCTCATTGATGATTTTTAATTATAATCTGAACTCTGTCATGGGCTCTAATCAATAAAGTGCCGGGAAACCTCAGAAGCTGAAAGAGGGAGAAATAATCATTAGATGTTATTAAAGTGATGGCCAATAGAAGCACAATTCTTTGTATGATGGCCAATGTTTCAAGTGCTTATTGATTTGCTTTTATAACAATTATACTGCACTCAGGGAAGCTGGGAAGTCAGAGGAGCAAGGAGAAAAGTCAAGGGAAAAAAAAAGAAAAACACAAATCCACAGAAGTTATTCATGCCTCAGAAGACAGAACCTGGAATATGCCCACTTAGATGATAACCTGTTCTCCTAAACCTTTATAAAGTAGCCATGCTTTCTGAATGTGTTTTCTTTAATTTTTCTTGTTAAATATTTTAATACTGTCATTGCCTAACACAGGCCTACAAAACACAGTGCTAGCCATACCATGATGTCCCCATTCCATGCAATGTGATAATTCTTCAGACAGCTTTAATATGAAAAAAGTGTTCCCTATGCATGATTTATAACAGCTTTATAAGGTGAAGTAATTACATTATCAGATATCCCTGATGTGTTTGAGCAATAAGGCACCTTCATAATAACAGACGACATCTTATAATTACCACAAGGCAATTGCACTCCTGGGGAGAGGAGGAGGTCAAAATACATGTCTTGCCTATACAATGCCCCCAAGGAAGTTATTATCAGGATATAAATAAATAAATACAAGGAAAAGAAGAAGAAGGAGGAAGAAGCTGATACTGAATAATGTTGAGCTGTCATATAATGTAATTCAAGATTTATGGGAAAGGGCAAAAGTGTATTTTCATGCTAGCATGCAATGTGACAGTTCAGAATATCTAAACAGCAATTTTGAATGAGCAGAGCTAATCACAGAAGTTGAACGATCTCCTCGGAAATCTCCTTGTCCATTTAAAGCCGTTTGGTAAAAAAATCAGAATGGACCGAGAAATACAATTAATATGCAACATGTTTTTATTGTTCACAAAACTATTGCAGTATATGCTTCTAGATGATTTAGCACATTCATGATTCTTACATCAAGGTTTTTTCCTTCTTCCTGAATGTTCTCAAAGGTTTGTTAATGGAATCCTGCAAACCAAGCCTGTCCTGAGCTGCACCCAGGGGAGTGTGGGAAACAGTTAAAGGGAGAGGAGTCTGCTCCTCTGCTCCACTCCCGTGAGGCTCCCATCTCCAGAGCTGCCTGCAGCTCTGGGGCCCCCAAAAACAAGGTCATGGAGCTGCTGGAACAAGTCCAGAAGAAATCCAAAAGATATTCCAGGGCTGGAGCCCCTCTGCTCTGGAGCCAGCCTGGCACAGCTGGGGCTGCTCCCCTGCACAAGAGAAGGCTGCAGGGACACCTGAGAGCCCCTGCCAGGGCCTGCAGGGGCTCCAGGAGAGCTGCCCAGGGACTGGGGACAAGGCCTGCAGGGACAGAACACAGGGAATGGTTCTTAACCTGGGGAGGGTTGGTTTACAAGAGGTATTTGGAGGCATCCTGGCTGTGAGGGTGGTGAGGCCCTGGCACAGGTTGCCCAGAGAAGCTGTGGCTGCCCCATCCCTGGGGGCAGGTTGGCCAGGTTGGATGAGTTTGGATCACCCTGGTCTAGTGGAAGGTGTCCCTGCCCATGGCAAGGTGTTGGAATGAGCTGAACTTCAAGGTCCCTTCCTACCCAAGCCTATGATTCTGTCACCTGATAAACCTGCTATGTTATAAATTTTATTTTCTTTCTCTTCACAGAATGCAAGAGGGGAAACAAAACCTTTCTGTCAGCAGAATCTAGTTTGTTATTTTTTTCAGGTTATTTGCCTTATTTTTGTGCAAATTCTAATTAGCCAGATTTCTGGTGTGTGTTATATTCACAGGTCCATTCAATTATCCTCCATTCACTGCTTTCAAGAAATTTTTGGTTTCATGGAAGGCCTAAAAAAAGTTTAAGCCAGTGACTAATCTGATGGGCAGCAAGATAGGCAACCTTTACATATGTTGAGAGAGGATACAACATCTGTTGATTGGAATTAACAAGATGATGTTCCCAAACTCTTTCCAGGAGGAACAGATCAGAAGGTAAACACAGACTGTGGTGTGGGAAGGGAGTGTAGCACTGCAAGAGGTTACACAGACCAATTTAAATACTCAAAGGATTCAATTTATTTTCATATCCTCTGCCATGCCACATTTGAACACAGGACATGGAAATAAATTTATGTACCCTTTCCCACCCAAAAGTTACTTGGTGCTTTTTTTCTCAGCTCAAAAGGATTACATGTCTTATGTTGATGTTTCCATTTTACAATTAAACTGAAGTGCTTAATCAAAGAAAATCATGTCCCAGCAGGAAGCCAGAAGTGGGTAAATAGGCTGTAGGGGGCAGGGAGAATACACAGTGTTACCTAGCAGTGCATGTGGCTCAAACATTACTCAAATAATCAGTAAATCAAAGAAGCTTTGTCTCCTATACTGCATAGGGCAGAGCAGGCCATTAACTTACTCACAGTGACAAATGGGGATAGATGGATTTTAGTTTCAGGTTTCATTCCTGAGGTGCATTTCACGGTACTCTCCAGAGCTTCACAATGTGCTTTGTTTCCCATCAGAACTTCCCTGACAACTGCTACTAAAGCTATTTATGCTTTGGGAGTTTTAATGTGGAGGCAGTTTTGTCTGGTTCCTGCTAGCATGAGACCTCTAGCACAATACACAACCAGTTAGAGATGTCACAGCAAATTCTTGGGAATTTGTCTGGGAGCACATGAAACCTGTTTTGTACAGACAGGGTGGCAATTGTAGAGTGTCTGTTGGTCCAGCTCTCATTCCTTCTATTTTCTTTTGTTTATCCTTCTTCTATCACCATTTTTTCTTTGCTCCTTTTTTTATGCTTCTTCTTTTCTTCCTCAGTTCTCCAAAGTTCCTCCTTTTCTTTTTTTTTTCATTTGTCCTTCTTGTCAGAAAGCATCCCTATGCTTTAGTATAAACAAACACATTTCCCAAAACAAAATTCTTTCTGGAGTGCATAGAGTACTCTCTAATCTGATTTTAACGACCATGTTTAGCTAGTGGTATGATTCAACCTGTTGGTTAAAGTACATAAATTTAGAGATTGGCATGTAGATAGCTAAATGTGACCTCAGTGTGTGCATTGTCATTGTGGACAGGGACATGAGTCAGCCGCTTTGGCACAAAAACTGAGTACTCTCTGAGATTCCTAAGGCATCCTGAGTGACCTCCAGCTGACCAAAAGTACCCTGTAGATCCTGATGTAAAGGCAACCATCTTCATTTAGTCAGCTGAATGTTTCCATTGGCTGGACTGGCAACATCTCCAATGGCTGCATTGAAATGAGGCCAGAAACGCGTTTGTGAAAACCTGTATTCATCATTTCTGTATCCTAGTCTGTCAGTTGAATAGCAACTTGTTTGCCTCCTAAGACTAAGATTAACCTTAGTGAGTTGTGTACATGCCACAAAGAAAGATGAAGTAAAGGACTTCTGTTACTTTTGCCTAACTTTCCCAGCAAATTGGCAGATATGTACAAATAGTAGAGATTTGCACAGGTGAAAATAGGAAATCTGGATTTGTTTCCCACCACCAATACTGCCATGCCTCTGTTAAGCATTAATAAATATTTATAAAATACCTATCAGCATTTTTTTCTTTTTTTTCCACTATAACAGGGACACATGTTTGTTTTCCAAAGCAACATCTGCTTTTCCAGGTTTCCTAAGAGATATTGGTCTTCCATGTACATTTATATATTATGTATATATTAGAAATAAAGTCTTTAGAAATACCTTAAGATTTTTTTATTTGTTTGAGATATACTTAGTATACATTATATTTTGGGGTTTTTTTTACTATTTTTTCTGGTTTCTTTGTCTTTTGCATTCTTGAAATAATGGGATCTCAGTACCAGTTCAATATAAAATAAAATAAAATTCATATTTTCCTTCATCTTCCTGAATGTTACAGCAAGAACACATCCACGAAGAGTATAATTCAAACACTAACCTGAATATATCTATTAATGGCATTATATAAGAAAGTATTTAGTTCTTTCAGCTGACAAACATTGAGGGACATGGAAATAGTTGGTAAAAACATTGGTGATATAACAGAATGAAATCTGTAAGCAAGTTCATAAGACTTAAAATATTTCATCATTAAAGAAAACAAATAAGGATTAGCACAGTACACTCACAAAGAAGACAGATGCTGGATTCCATGTCTGGTCAAAAAGTTATTTATCAAATCAAAGTCAACATCTTAATGGCTAGAATGTTCTCATTAAACTCTAATAAAAGTCTCAACCATGAGATAAAATCCATAAGACTTTATTTTAATCCTACTAAATTCTATCAGGAATTTTGTTATCACTATTCCCATACTATTCCAAAAAGAGTCTGAAGTTTCTATGGTCTGCATCATTTTTTTTCCATTAGAATTTATTCTTACTCCTATATTAGAAAGTGTTATACAAATAAAACATCCAATAAAAATTCCTTTTAAGAATGTTATGTTACTATTAAACATTGCATAAATTTAATATGAATTAGATTCTATTAAATTTAATAGGTTTTGAGTTATTGAGTTTAATTCATTTTCAATAAATTTCAATTAAGCCCAATTTGTTTCAATTTTTTATTAATTCCAGTCACTATCAATTATCTTCAATTAATTTCATCTTGTGCTACATTTTCAGGTAATTCTCCATTACTTTCAATTAGTTTCTATTAATTTCAAGTGGGTTTTGTGCCTGTTAACTGATTTTATAAGAAACAAATGTCCTTCTTTAATGTGGGTCTGTGCTATTACTGCTTGTCCTTGTGCCATAAATGGGCAATTCAGGGCCAAACCCTGATGTGAGGATACTGGCATAGTCCCAGCAGTGTCAGTGTAGTGTTGTTGAGCAAGAGCAGCCAGAAGGCTGATGCTTTCTGAGAACTAAGGAATGTCTGGGAACAAAAATCAGCATGAATTTCACCTGAATCTTCCATGAGGTCTGGATTTCACCCTAAACTTTCCCAGCAAGTACACTGCTTATCCTGTCTTACTCATCTTATTTCTCAGTAACACCGTGAGACAGAAACTTAATGGTCAAGAAAATGTGTCTCCTCTCATCATAAAGCAAGATAAGATCACCTGCATTAAGAGAAGTCCTGTGATACTGCATCTCTAAGCCATATTTTCGATATTGACTGCCTCCACTGATTACAGGAAAAATTAAGACATTAAAGTTTCGATGTAGACGTTGGCAGAGCAGAGGTGTGAAACTAGGTCAGAGGATCATCAGTTCAAACATGTACAGTTTGGTAACTGGCCTGATTTCCATGAAGGACAGATGAAAGATAAAGGAATGATCTTCTGTTTCCAGTTCGGTGCTCAGTTTAAGCTTGTGGTGGGTACAATTAAAACTCCCAGTATTCTAAGTACATAGTTGTTTTGGGTAAAAACAATTATTATGATGGGAAAATTCAAGTGGTAGAACAGCATATAAATATCCTTTGAGAACATGGATGAAGAGATTCATGATGGAGTTTCATAGAATAATGGAATAACAGGCAGGATTGGAAGGGACATTAAAGACCACTTACTCCAACCGCCCTGGAATAAGCAGGGACATCTTCCACTGGATCAAGTTGTACAGAGCCCTTTGTACAAAATTCCTTTCCAGGGATGAGACCTCCACGACCTCTCTGTGCAAACTCTGCCAGGGTTTCTCCACGTTCATTGTAAAAATCCAATCTAACTCTACTCTCCTTTAGGTTAAAACCATTACCTGTTTTCCTATTGCAAAAGAGTCTGTTCCCACCTTTCTGTGTGTAAAATTGTACTGATTTATTTACTGTCAAAACAGCAGTTACCTCTAAACAAGCTCTGCAAAGTCAGGCAATAATCTTGCAACTGCCCCAAGCTCACCCACAACAAGCTTTTAGTTTTATTATGTCAAAATTAAAGTTAAATAACCGCTTCAGCATTTCCGTACAGCAAAATTAACGAGAGATACCAGCAGTTTTTACACCCTAGAAATAAAACTAAATCTTCCCATCATTCCAAAGTGAGGCAAAACTGTAATGTAGTTTAGCTGGAATACATCTCTGGCTGCTCATCTCGGTTGGGTCTCTTCTAACCTCAAGCCACCTCTGCTGTGACATGTGCCAGACATCAAAATGTGGGGGAAGAGCCAAGGCTGGTTGGAGTCATTGGAGACTTCACATTTTCCTTCTCTTTTGGGGAACTTTTGGAACCTTTGGAGAAAGTCCTGAAGCACCAAGGCTTTGGTGGCCAGCCCTCTGTGTTTATTTTAGTCTGAAACCTGAAACTCAGAAGGTCTGTTCAAGTACAATGATCAGGTTTTACAGATTCAGTGACACATATGCAGGGAGGGCTGGCTATTTCTCATCAGGCATGTAAGTAAAACACACCTGGAGCTAGGAAGCAATTTCACTATGCAGCCATGCAATTAGACAGTTTATCACTGACTTTAATTCTCACCTCCTCCAAAATTACTATCAATTACAGATTCCTGGTGTTGGTGAACCACACCAAAACAGTTCAAATTTCTTCATCTAGTAGCCGAACCCGTAAGGGATGCATGAATACAACTCTCTGTTCAGCAGCTGCAAATGTGAGTGATAGAAGGATTTTTCCGGTTTACTATACTCAACCAATATAATTACAGTTTTGCTTGAGCAGATCAGTGGTCAGAATGAGTTACTACATTCGGACCAACCAGGTAGAAATGTCTCAGTAGCTCCTTTCTAAAAGTTTTTTCTTTGGGTGGTTCCATTCCATGACTGGAATACACATCTGGGTATTCCAGAATACACAGATGTCAAGGACCAAGAGGTCTGCAAAATAATTACAGGTATATATTGGAAAGTTGCCTTCCTTTCCAGATTAATTTATAACATTGGACTACTGCTACTGAGAAATTGCAGAATGAATCTGGAAACACAAACAAGATTTCTGCTATTGAAAGTGTTTCTATCAAAAAAAACCAAAATCAAACTAAACAAATATAGAAAAATGTTCAATAAAGATGAAGTTGAAAAGAGGAAAGATAGCATGTTATCCACTGCTGTGTCAGCTGACACTCAGGAAGCTGGTGGGTTTTATTGAATATACACTGCTTTGGAAAAATGTATACCATTTGCATTATAAAAGCTCATCTACAAATGTACTTTGGGTTTAAAATCCCATATGTTGGCTGCCTTGCTAATATTGGTTCAAGCAAATTATGGCTTGGCTTCACTAAATGAACATATCTATTTCAGTTAGAGTGTTCTAATTTGGCAACAAATACTGTATTATTTATTCTGTGGCACAGATCAGGTTATATAAAATTAATGGCTGAACTTCATTCATATGTCCTGAATTAAAATGTGCTGGTCAGAATGGAAATGAAGGGGAAAGAGAAAAAGAAACCTGGATTTGATTATATTTATGTCTGTTCCAGTATCAGCAAAGCACAGTGATGAACAAGGGCTGGCTGCACTTAATACATATTAATTCCAAAAAAAAAAAAAAAAAACAAGGAAAAAAGGATGGCATACTCTTATAGTCTTTGCTTATAGAGGCTTTAATTTGCATCATATTGGGTTTTGCAGGTACCAATTTAATTTGAATTTGTTTTAAAATGCCCCAAAATATTTATTGTTTTCAAATATCACAGGTTTTCTTTGGCTTTTACGTATGAAAGTTTCAGACAAATGTATTCTGGATGCCCTAGAATACTCTGAATTCTGCTTCTGTCTACAAAAATAGCCTTGTGTTATCTTGTCCATACACATATCTCAGAACTCTCCTGCCATGCTGTACTAACCAGCTCTGCCCACCTTCCCTACACTATTCCTCATGCTATCCCATCCTTACCCACATGGCAGAGAGTTTACCAGTGAATCAGGACTCTGGAAGTTCTGAGGACAGATGGGAATGATTGCAGAAAATAGTTGTGTCATTGATAAATGTTTCCTCTTCTTGTGGCACACCATGGACAAGGATCCCTTATTGCAGAGCCAGGCAGGGTCTGGATTTTACTGCAGATCTTTGGGGTGGTGCAGTAGTGGTTGGAGATTCCTATTAGCAATGGTGCTGAAAACCATCAGACTTGCCTTCCTTCCTTCCTTCCTTCCTTCCTTCCTTCCTTCCTTCTGACACTTCCTTCCTTCCTTCCTTCCTTCTGACACTTCCTTCCTTCCTTCCTTCCGACACTTCCTCCATCATCCATCCACCTTCCATCCACCTAAATCAATTCCATTGTCTGCACCCTCACCTGCACAGTAAAGATGAGATTGTGCTGCCTTCCCTCAGATTGTGTAACACCATAACTTGGCCATGTCTCACACCTTCCTGTAACTACTCTTTGTCCCTTTCATTTGAGGCTACCACTGTCTACACTTCCCTTTGGGCCCTGGTTTCAGCCTCATCCTGTCCAACATTCCTGTGAAGTGAAGATTCTGAGATATCATGGACAAGAATGCCAGAAACATACAAGGTTTTATCCCTGGATCACCTCATTCAAATATTGCCATTCCCAGAATATACTCCAGTTTTCTTTTAGTCTCTTTGCTTCACAATTAAAGAACAACTTGACAATTTAAGAATTTTTTTTTTTTTTGTTAGAGCTCAGAAAAGCAGGTGCAATGCTTTCTTTCCCATGGTATTCCCATTGTATTTAAGATTACTGCTGTTATTCACATGTCTAAAGAGAAGGGGCTTCCTTCCGCTCCCTGCATGCACTGTGGGCACCCAAAATGTCTCAGGGTCATCCACATTAATACTGCCCTTCGTTTTGTGAGCTCTGGCTGTGTCTTCAAATAGTGACACATCTGCCTATCCAGCCCCACACCTCCTTACTGGTGACTGCATCAAACTGAGGTAACAAGTGTCTATTAAACGTCAAAAAACTAAAACCAAACCAAATAAACAAACAAACAAAAAAAAGAAACACAAAAAAACCACAAACAAATAACACCAATACCCTGATGGAAAACAGAGCAATTTGTCTCCAGAACAGCTGGAAGTAAACTTGCATTTGAGCTGACACTGATGACTTATTACATGAAATCAAGAATTTTCTCTTCATTTTTCAAATTTATTGCTTTATCCACATTATCAGAGAGATGACGAGGGAAGCTTCACTCCTCACAAAAATCCAGAAGGAAACTCACGAAAGAAGGAGACAAAAGTGTTTTCGCTACTGGTGCACATTGTGAGAGTTGCTTCTGGAACACATCAGAGTGGCTGTAAACCTCAGCAGTTTCAGAACAAAATGTAAAACATTCTTCCACTGACCTCGCTTTCCCACAATAACACCACATAAAATAACAGAGAAAGGAAAAAAAATACAGAGTGCTTTATGAATGCACTTTAATAAATCAATAGGGGTTTAGATACCACAGTGGTAGCTGCTGTATAAATACCCAGACAGGAAGATCCTGTCCTGGAAAATTAGAATAGGCAGTTCCTGAACCTGTTATTGTCCAGTTTTGCTTGAAGTAAGAGAAAGTGTTATTTTTTCCCCACTGTCAGAGAAAACTCTGTTATAAATAAATATATCTCTGTATCACTGGTGCTGAGTATAACACCCAAGATGTTTTCTGTGTGATCCAGCCGAGGGAAGGACTACAACTTGTTTGTATTTCTGATTATAAAGAGATACAGAAAAAGCACCGCAGAGATGAAATTAGCTTTCATGTAAGTATGTAAGCTTTCATGTCTGCATGTAAGTAATGAAAACAGAAGAAAAAAAACAAATGGTGTGCAAGATAGCCGAGTATTATTTCTGAGTTTCAGAAAAATGTTCAGAGATATTTTATGCTCTTGATGATTTCCCTTGTTTTACTGGTGCTTTCAACATGTTACATTATCCTCTTCTGAGACAATACTGTGTATTAAGCTAAATTAACTGATTTTAGGCTGAGACCTAAGGACTGACTATCACACAAATTCTCCAAAATGCAGCACAGCAAACACACTGTATTTCATTACACTACAATGCTCTCTCTTTTCACTTTGAAAAGGAGAGGTGGAATGGATGCCATCTACAGAGGCATAAAAAAAATTACCTTGATTAAGCAGAGAAGCAGGGATTCCAAGAAGGCAATATTTTAAGTAAAACAACTGAAGAGAAGGAAATGCAGAATGTGAAAACTGGAAGAGATCAGGCCTACAAACAGTAAGGGCAGAGTGCTATAGAAAGGTCAAAAGCCAATTAAGAGCATGATAGAGCAAGGGCCAGGCTTCTTGCAACAAAGTGGGTGATAATATCAGGAAGGTGCAAGGAGAATCCCATCAGAAAATAGAAGAGCAATAATAGTATGTGGCTGGGAAAGGAAGCTGTGAAGAATTGGATGTAATTGGAAGTAGAAATAGAGCTGCAGTGGATGAAAGGAGGAAAGAGAAATGAAAATTAGATAGAAGATCTCTAGGAATGGATTAGCCAAAGTCCATCTTTGCAGGCTGAGAGATGAAAGAACAGGAAAAACTAGTCTGGGGCTTAATTGCCACTGTCATAGCTAATGAATTATTAACAAGTAAATTATGAAATTGAGTAAATTCTTCCTCTGTCTCAGCCAGCTCGCACTTCTGACAGTCACCAGTGAAATGCAAAGCTCTTTTTACAATTCCTTTCCCTGCTCTTATGCAATGGCTGGCAGCACTCTCATTGGATGATTTCCTTCAGAGCTGTTGGAACCTCTCCCTGGGCTCTTTTGGGTGGAATTCTCCCACCACAGGCCTCCACAACATAATGAGTTCTTGATAAAGCTCTGCTAATGACATCTCTACAGAAATTGCTCCATTACTTCCATGGGTTATTCCAGACTTAAAGGCCATCATCATTACCATGAATTTATTTGAAACCAGTGCAGTAAGCCAAGCTTAATGATGTTAAGAAACGTGTAAAACCCACAGACTACAATGCTAGAATTTCTTTTCTCGCTCAGACAACTTTCTTTATAGATTATGCTGGAACAGGAAAGAACAGGGGGTTAGGAGCCCACTTTTAAAATGTCCACCATGAGTTCATTTATAATTAACAAAAAACAAAAAGTTAAGTTAGTACAATATCATTGAAATAAAAACTATCCACATCATCTTTCTAATCTTGGATATCACACAGCCCTGTGTGCATCATTTTTTGGGTGATGCTTCTGCATCCTTTTCCAGCTAGAGGAGACAACCAGAATTTTGTCATGCCTCAAAAAAGGGATATAAATAGGCACCTGCCAGGGTTTGAGGGTAGAAGATGTGAGAGGGCAACAGTTTCACCCTCCACTAGTTCTAATGCAGTTATAAATCCTAAACCTGAGAAGTCCTGTCCCATCCTCTATACCTCCATAATCTCCCAACCAGGATTTTTCAGAAATTTCAAAGTACCTGTTCAACCTAAACACAGAATATGCTCAACCAAAACAAACATCTTCTGTCTACAGTAAATTTTGTTAATTTTAGTAAAAAAACTTTTCATTGGTGAGGTTTTTTTTTTTTTTCAACTAACATTTACTGAGTATTTTTGGCTTAGCTGTAGGGTTGTATGTCCCTGCTGCCATAAGCCTGGTATAGACATTATAACTGCTCGCAAAATGAGAGAACGCACAAATGTCACTTAACTGGTCCTTGAAATTATACAGGCAGAAAAAAGAATTCTGCAGGACCTTCTATGCAAAGGCAACCAGTACAGACCAAGGACAATATGCACAGCCAGATTTAAAGAAGACATTAAACATGAGGAGCTTCTGGTGGATATAGAAATATGGGCATAATGAACCCAGAGTAAAATCAGCATTCATGGATAAGCAACCACCAAAGGGAGGAACCAGAAGATCTGCTGTTGCTCGGTTTATCTGGCTGGAATTTGTTGAAGCTGACAGATTCTCTGTGTTTCCTTCAAAAGGGGACAACACAGCCTGAAGTAGTCACTATCTGGTGATCCCGACCAGAAACAAAGCCTTGCTGTTGTCAGCTCCAAAAGTTTTGTATTTTACTGTTCTCCGTGCCAGCTTCATGAGCAGCTGTTTGCTCTCCTCCCTGGTGTAAATCAGGGGTAGTTTCAGTCAACATGTTTCTTTTTCTCTGTTCATCATATGGTAAAGATCTAATACATTCTTTCTCCTGGGAGAGAAAAAAGGATATGTCCACAGCCAAGAATATGTGTTGACCTTGTTTTCCTTGGTCTTACTCCAGCATGTGACTGTTACCATAAGAGATGGGAGATTTTTTGGTTTTTGCTTGCTTGTTTTTGGTTTTTCAATGAGAGAAAATCTCTATCTAGATGAAAATCAGGAGGAAGCATCCCTAGTGGTGCATTTTTTTAAGTACAATAATGTGAAAGCAGTGCAAGAAATAGAGTGGGTATTAAGGAGTTCAGGATCTAGGAATACGCTTCTCATGCATCACTGAGACTCTTGGTACAGATTGTAGTTATGAGGATTAGCACATTGTGCTGTGGCTGAGGTGAAGACATCTGTGTCCAAGCCAGGTAGAGCGGATCGTGTTCTCAGACTCTCCTGCAAATGGGATAATCAGTGGGATCTCCTCACAGCCAACTCAAATTAGTGCATCCTGCAGTGCAGTTTCAGCTTTCTCAGAAAACTGCTGGTAGCCTGTAGATCTGGTAGAAATGGAGTACCATATTTAACACTTCTTACTGCCACAAAGTATGAAAATGTGTTTTCTGGCTTGGAAGGTTTGAGCAATTTTAGGCTTGAAAGTCATCCTTACTTAAGCTGATTTCATGTCAAGGTATCAAATACACCATGACCTCAATCAATTGAAAACCAGCACAATGTCAGAAATATTCTAGGGGCAACAAATTTCTGCCCAGTGCTGATACCCAGTTACATTTGGGTGAGAGGGATTATCTCATGCATTAGCAAGTACATATAAGTAAACAACTCTTGGTAAGTCCATGCGGTGAAAAGTCAACTGTTGGCAAACTTCACTAACCTTAGCTGGGGACAGCAGAAGTCATGGAATTATAGGAACATGGAATCATTTGGGTTGGAAAAGACCTCTAAGGTCATTGAGTCCACCCATTCCCCAGCACTCCCAAGCCCACCACTAAACCATGCCCCCAAACTGACGCATCTTTGAAATCCCTCCAGGAGAGGTTTAGACTGGCTATTATTTTGTCAACAAAAAGATTTTCCAGCCCTGGCACAGGCTGCCCAGGGCAGGGTAGAGTACATTATCATGGGCTGAAAATTTCTTCTCTTAGAAGTGATTAAAAGATAAGGAAAAAAGTAGAAGGAGAACATAATTTAGTTTTGCAGTGGGGAGTTTAGCAGAGAGTGTCCCCATAAGCCACTCTGTGCCCACTGTTTTTCAGAGTATCCACATGTAATCTGGAAAAGGAACAGCACTTGCAGGTGTTAAAAATGATACAGGGCAGTCAAATCTAATGCAGACTGCAAAGAGTCACAGAATTACCTTGAGGTACCATATAACTGAGTAATAAAATGATAGAGAAAATTTAATTTCTAAAAATGCAAAGTAACGTACATGTGGAAAAATAACCCTAACTATACATATTCATTGATGGCTCCAAATAAGATTTATATCACTGTATTTCATTTATGTATTCTGAATGGAACATACTATCACATTGTCTTGCAAAGGATATAGTAGAACTGCAAGACGTAGAGAGCTGACAAAGACAAGTAAAGGCATAAAACACCCACTACAAAATGAAAATAAACTGTTATGGTGGATATAACAGAGATCTATAGAATGAGGATTGGTGTGAAGAAAGTAAGGAGGGGAAATAATTCACTTTTTCACAGTACAGTATCTCCAAGACTGCAAAGGAAATGGTTAGACAAAAACCTTAAAAGGTGAGCTTCATTTTTGTTTCTTTTGCTTTGCTTTTGTTTTTCTTTTTTTTTTTCTTTTTTTTTTCTTTTTTCTTCTTTTGGTTTTATTTTCGTTTAGGGTTGTTTTCTCATGGTGTACCTTGAACTGTGAAGCTTTGTTATAGAATTTTCCAGAAAATAAAAAATTATCCACAGGTTCAAAGAGGAGAATAGACATCCATGGAAGTCCACAGATCGAGCTGCTTTTAAACACAGCAGCCCATCTGTGGCCTCCAGTTCAGCACTCCCTGTAATTCTCACTGCTGGAAAGTTGTCCCAGGGGGATCACAATGCCCTTTTCACACACCCCAGGCTTTTTTTTTTACACTCTTTTGGGCATCTGTTGTGGCTACTATGGAAACAACATCCTGATAAATATTAGTCCTGATCCAGTAGCCTACATCTCTATATTGTGAGGGGAAAAAAAATACACAAAAACCCTGACTAGATTAGTAAGATCAGTGTATTAATTTAACCCAGATCCTGCTGTTTTCCTTCTCACAGAAATCATCTGGGCCCACAAAAATTCTGTGACCAATTGTAAATACAATTTACATAAATGATCATGCTCATTTGCATATAGTTGCTTCCTTTCCCTCCTCCCCTCAGGGACTGACAATCTGTTCCCTCTGCAGTGGGTTTGGGATTGCCTTGCACCTCTGAATTATATAATTTTACTTCTTTTCTCTTTCTCTCTTTTTCATTTCTTATATCATGCTTCTTTTCAGGCACAGCTGAGTCCTCAGCTTACCATAGTTCTTCCTGGCCTTATGTCTCTTCACTCTTTCCAAGAAATTCAGTATTTTTTTTGATGGATATCTCAATAGTCCCTATAATATGTAATCACATCAAAAGAAAAGATTACAAACTTTTTTATCCTTTTGATGTACATTCAGCTTGCTCCAATTCAAAACTGTAAAATACGTACAGTCAATGTGTGAAACAGTTTGGTATAAGGCAAATATATTGCTTATTGCACCCCTCCATTTTTTAAATTGTGCGAAAATGGCCCAAATTGTAACTTTCAGGAGAATGAGATTGACAGGCACTTTAGGTAATTTAAGTCACCTCTCTCCCTCAAAAATCAAACTTCCTAATTCAAGCGGAACAAATGTGCAAACCAGACCCTGTATTTTATTTTCTTTTAGTGAGAAAATTTTAAAAATAAAAGGTCTTTCTGAACAATTTAGCACCTTTTTTCAAGATTTTAATCCAATTCTCAAGCAAGATGAAGGATATTTTTATGATTAATAAATGGACCTTTACTGCTCTGCTGCTAACTGCCCATAGATGGCTGAGGAGGATCAGAGCTCAGACTCGTCCTTTTTCCAACAAGGTGTGGCTGGTCTTCCCTCTGTGACTGCTGCTGTCTTCTGCTCAGCATTATTGTAGATCTGCAATAATAAGATCATACAAGATGTCCCCAAAATCTGGTAAAATCTCACAAAAAGCTGAATTTAAGACTGAAAAATTTTAAGATTAAGACTGCCAATGTTTTCTTGCTCCACAGCACCCTTAAGAAGAATTCACAAGGTTATAGGGATACCAAACCTTATCTGAAGATTAAAACCTCCTGTCAGACAAGACTGCTCTGGATCACTGCAGCTATTTTCTGGTCATCAAACACCCATCATAGAGGAGATGAAATAATTTACAGGGTGAAACAAATTAAAGGATACTTCAACCATACGAATACAACCTTCCCAGCCTCTTTGCAAATGTGGAATTATGTAGTTCATGTGATTTTCATACACTGCTAAAATTTGTCTGAGGTAAATTATGTGAGGCTGTAATTGAGGGATGGACTGAGGGATCTATCTATTAAAGGATAGATCTAGTGTCCCCATTCATTCTCTCCCAGGGATGCCAGATGTGGGGCTTTTGGGATGACTTTTCATTGTTTCAGAGGACATGGAAATGTCTCCTGTGAGAGAATGTATAAGCCCCTCATAGAGTAACCACCCAGAAGAATTTTCCCTGCTACAAGCAAGTATTAAAACATCAGTATTGGGATGTGTCCTGGGATCACATGCCACAGAATGAGAGGGGATCCACTCCACAGGCAGCACGAGTGAAGCATGAAGCCACTGGTCCCACAAGGCTATGCAAATGTAGGAGCAAATCCGATTTGGCTAATAGCCAGCTGTATATTTTAACCACCAGGCAGCCCTTTTTCTCCCATTAGAGGGTACAGTCATCACCTCTGCAAAGCTAGAGTATCACTAAAAAGAGACCAGCTGAGCTTCCCTTCTGTTTCCTCGAGATGTGTGATGCTGTGAAAATACTACAGGCAGCGAGAGCTGGTGCATGAACAGCGCCGCGGATGAAAGAGCAGCATTCTTTTCAGCTCTCGTGCTGGAAACCATTGCTTAGAGAGGAAACCAACAATGATAAATGGGCTCACCCTGTGTGAATCACCACAGCAGAGGGGGAGAACATTAAAATGTGGTAGCACTTTGGGATAGCGCGGTCCAAACAGGACAATGTCTGGTCAGGTATGGTACAGCCGCCTGAGCCGCTGCCTCATTTCCAGGTCATCTCCAAGCTGTGCTGCATATCTTCTGAGAGGTGTTATTAGTTCATGATAATCACACTCTCTGCAGTTCCTTTACTGCTATTATAAAAATGCTTTTATGTTGGGTAGATGTGTTATTTATTACGTGCTAGGAGGAAATGAAGTTGGTAGTTCTGAATGTTGAACAGCAGTTGGAGCTGAGCTGCACAGTTCCCGGTCCCAAAGAACCCTGTCTCCTGTTTCATAATAATAATAGTGATTTATCCCCTGTGCTATTAAGCCATTTGAATGACTCCATGCAGATCTCGGGGCCAGCATTTTATTTCTGTCATCTGAACTGAAGCTGGAATAGCAAGGACTTTTATCTTTTTTTCTTTTTTTCTTTTTTTTTTCTTTTTTCTTTTTTCCTTTTTTCTTTTATCTTTCTTTTTTCTTTTTTCTTTCTTTTTTCATTTTTATTTTTTCCTTTTTCTTTTTTCTTTTTTTTTTTTTCTTTTTTCTTTTTTCTTTTTCTTTTATTTCTTAATTTTTATTTATTTTTTTCTCTTCTCTTTTCTTTCTTTTTTCTTTTTTCTCTTATCCTTCCTTCCTTCCTTCCTTCCTTCCTTCCTTCCTTCCTTCCTTCCTTCCGTCCTCCCTTCCTTCCTCCCTTCCTTCCTCCCTTCCTTCCTCCATTCCTCCCTTCCTCCCTTCTTTCCATCACTTCCACCACATTCTTCCTTCCTTCTTCCACAAAGCCTCATTCAGGGAAATGTCTATACCTGGGCAAATTGTACAGTTCAACATTTTTTGGCTCATACCCCTTTTGTGAGGACTGTTTTGAAGTTGATATTGTTGCACTAAATGCAAATTAATTTAAATTTCTATTTTAACCTGGGGAAAAAAAAGAGTGCAAATTTATTCGTATTTTTGGTAGGACACTGATTCAACTCCATAAAATGGGACATCATTTTCAATGACAAATAATTTTTTCAGACCAAGCTTTTTGAACACCTACTGTCCCATGTGTTGTCTGAGTATTTAATGTTTTGGATGAGGTCAATGGGTTTAAAAATTATCCAAGCAAACAAAAATCTCAAAATAAAACGAAAGGTTGCTTTTCTCTTGCTCCATGATGTAAATAATGTGTGCTCAAATTTGAGCAATAATCAGCCCCTTCAGCCCACCTTAACTTCAGAAATAGGACTCAGTTCACAGCTTTAAATGTCTAAAGAAATCAGTATCTACGTCCATAAATAAGTTTACTTGTCAGTTAACACAGGTTACATTTGGTTGCCCAGACTCCATGAGAAGGATCTCACAGTCATGTCTGGCGATGGAAGTGGGACAGTTTCCCCTTTTGTAAAGATTATTTTCTCTAAAGCAGAGGAATAGAGATTACTTCATTCTTTCAATGTATATGCCACCAACTGTGCAATGAAATTCCTTAAATTATGATGAAATTGCTCATTTCCTGAAGTGAACACAACAAACTAACAGGCACAGTAATTTTTAGTAGATTTGGAATCAATTCAATTTTCCAGATGTTCGCCTGCAATCAGCCTAAGAACTCAAATCTCAGAACGGTGCTATTCACACAACAGCTGTTGCAAATTTTTCTTTTGAATCATACCAATCTAAGTGTAGATTTGTTTACAGGCAGCCTCAGTCTTACATGAGGAAGACTGATTACATAAAAAACAAAATCTCAAAAATGTTCTTCTGACCATTTACGGAGTTTCACTATTATTATATTACAGCTCTTTTTTAAAGTAATTTTTCTCATGAATTAATAAATTTAGTTTTCTTCAATCAGTGAATTCTGTTGGTGAATTTAATTTTTAATTTTTTTGTTTTGTTTTGTTTGACTCAGCTTCCTGTGAGGAATGTGTTAGAAGGAAATAGCAGAGCAGTAACTGAAGACCTATTTGGAGTCCACTGTCATCAGTATTTGCATAAAGTAATATGCTCCAAGGAGTATAATTAACTGATACTCAGTCCAGTAAAGATTAGCAGCACCTTTAGCTGGACCTTGTATAATTGACACCTTAAATTATAGCTCTCTACAGAACTCAACATCTTTTTTTTGATTTACAGGGAAAAAATATCCAGTGCTTCTCTTCATAAATTATTCTGCTGGTTAGCTGTTTTAACAGTGCCCACTCCTGTATTTGACTTCTGGCATATTGTAAATGCATTTTTTTTATTATATTTGGAATTGTTTTATTGAAGCAACTTTTCTAACTTTTCCTAGCTCATCCACTTCTTGTAGCTGGAGAACAAAATATTTTATGCATGTTTACTATTGTGCACACTACTTATGTCCAACTTTTGCTGAATAAGGTTGTTCATCAGGACCTACAGTCAGTGGACAAAAAAATAGGATTACTTTTTTCATATTTAAATCTACTCCTTAATTCCTTTGGATCCATATACATTTGTCCCCTGGCCACAGGAGACAAAAATCAGACAACCACATCTGGATCCCTTTATTTTCACTTGGGTTTGTATGACTAGAACTTGCATCTTCTACTGTTCAATTCCTGCCTCAGCCAGAAAAGAGCACCCCCACTCCCACATCTCCAAATCCAGTCTTTATGGGGGGAAGTTGAACCTGAATGCAGCCTACAGGAATGCTACATGGTGAGCAAATACTGAAAGAGGCTGTTTGAAGGTGGTTGGTAAAAACATTTACATGGGCAGATGGGACAAGGGGAAATGGTATTAAACAAAAGAGGAGAGATTGAGATCAGATGAAAGGACTTTCTTTACTAAGACAGTGCTGAAGCCCTGGCCCAGGTGCCTGAACAGCTGTGGCTGCCCCTGGATTCCTGGAAGTGCCCAAGGCCAGGTTGGATGGGGTTTGGAGCAACCTGGGATAGTGGAAGGTGTCCCTGCCCGTGGTAAAGGCAGTGGAATAGGATGAACTTTGAGGTACCTTCTAATCCAAACCATTCTGTGACTGTCTGAAATGTCACGGATGGAAATCTGGAGATGGCTGTAGCTGAGGGATTGATGTATTTGTGACCAAGCTCTCACTTACAGGCATCTCACTAATGAGGATTTACAACTAAAAAACTAGATAAATGGCTAGCAAAATGATGGTAAAATGGTTTTTTGTTTGATTTTCTTTGTTTAGTTGGGTGTTTTTCTTCATTTTAATAGGGAGAATAATATTAAGGTTTTGTGCTTACAAGGGAAATATCACTATTAATGATGTGATCCAAGCAATTAAGACTGCAAATTCACTAGATGTTAGGCACTAGGTCTTAAAGGAGTTTTAGTGTCAAGAGCTCTTGTAAGAGGATAATGAATCTAGGGTACATTTTTTCAAGCTGCCAAAAAGTTGGTGTTTGACAGCATGGTGTGCTGGTGACATTCTAGTGCCAGTGTCATACTGATTGATAGACAAAAGTAATTTAACCAGAATGTGAAGTGCAGAACCAGAACCAGAGGGTTTATTGAAATGGGTTACATACAGGGAGAAAAGCTCAAGTTACCTGAATATACAGTATCTTTCATTCACAGAACTACTGAGCCAAAGGTGTAGGGAATATGGTAACAAATTGTTCACATTTTTTAAAGTCCTTAGTGCTCATACTGCTAAAATACTGTCCAATGTGGTAATAATGATTAAATCTGAGGGGGTTTTGCTTTTCCAGTGTTACTTTTTTAAATATAATTCCAAATTTTCATGTGACTGTTTGTAAGGGTGAATTAAATAGAGGGTATTTCTCATGATCCATTCTATCTACTTATACAAGACCCCTCTTTTCCACATTTTAAGGCAATGGATACTGTGTTCTTTGAATACATCTAAACAGAATAACACCTTTTCCTAAAAGTTACTGGTATGATTTTTTTCTGTCATATTTTCCTGTTTGACAAGTGTATTATGAAAGAGCTTATCTGTTACTCACTTCCTTGTGCTCTGTGGAACTACCTAGACTTTTTTAGACTTTTTTCCTCTTTTGTTCTAGCCTTCAGATCTATTATGGATTTAGACAAGAGTGCTCTGCTCTGTAATATCAGACACAGAAATCTGCTAAAGTAAAAAGATCTGCTTTTTGAGTGGATGCTCCTGAATGATCCTTCCAAATATTATCATATATAACAACGTGCATGCAAACATGCATGTTTATCTGACAATACTTCATGGAATAAATCTGCAGCAGTTAGTAATATTCTCCAGTTTCCCCACAAGGGAATTGAGACTGCAAAGGAAATACATAGCAATGAAATAAACCTGATTAATTTTCACATGAAGAAGTTTTCACCACTGAGGATTTTGGTTTCTGTTGTTATTGTTTTAATTTTTAACACATGCATGTGCATAGAAATAGGTAGAGTCTGTTTTAAAAACCACTGGGGTAATTAAATAAAATTAACTTGATGAATGTTATCGTGTGCATCCTGATTACTCAGTACTGAAGTTCTTCTTCCTTTAATAACTTGGTGAGATAAAGTGGTTTTAAACTGAATGTGATGTATTCAGTTCACCAGGCAGCAACTGGAGAAATCCAAACCCATCCAAAATATAAAGAAAACTGTATGGCTTGTGAAATACACATGTTGAATTCACATCACACTCTCTTCATTCAAAAAAAGTTGTCTGAGACATCATCAGTAAAATTACTTAGTTTCATTCAGATGTGATATAGATGACATACATACCCAGTTGTGATTACTGGAGAAAACTAATTACAGCTGCTAGGAAGTGCAAAAGCCTCCCAAGGAGAGGAAAGTTTCCTGTTTTGTTCTCTTCTTCCTCCTTTTCCCTTTCTTCTTTTAACCCTTATTTTCTTCTTGTCTAAATCTCTTCTACATCTCTATCATCAATATTCCTCACTTTTTCTTATCCTTTAAATGAATCTGTTTCTCTTTTCCTCCATATAGTCTCTCAGACTAGCACCCTTCCTAAAGAAGGTTCCCACATTTTCTTTCTTTCCTTGCATCCCAATCCTTTAGGTTCTCTTCCTATATCTGACACTGATAATATCCATTCTGTGCCTTATACTTCCTTTTTTTTTTTTTTTTTGCTGCGGAATGACCATTCCAGTAAAAAAATCTAAGTTTATTTTCACAAATGATACAGTTTTTTAGGTAATTAATACAGCTAAGTACCTCATACTGCTACCAGAGTCAGTGTCCCCCCTTCTTCTGATTGATGATTAAATATGAATGAAGCTTCCAAAGCATTCAAAAATGTGTAGATGTGGCAACTGAGGACATGATTTAGTGGTGAGCTTTGAAAGTGCTGAGTTAATGACTGGACTCCATAAACTTGGAGGGTTTTTCTAACCTAAAAGATCCTATGATTATGTAAATTTTTTACTAAATAGAGCTGTATTAAAGCCACTGTGATTCAAGCTGCTTTGGCTCAAAGATTTCAGATTTGGCAGACTTCTCTGTATCCCGCATAAAGCTCTGGGCAAACTCCTTGTAGAGAAGAACAAAACCAGGAATCCTACCTTCTGGTACACTTTATCCTCTGACTGATCTGCTGAACACAGCCTGAAGGGTCTTCAGCTGTAAGTTCCTAATCACGAAGTCAAGTCACCAAATAAGTAGGAAGAAATTCTTCCCTGTGAGGGTGGTGAGGCCCTGGCACGGGCTGCCCAGAGAAGCTGTGGCCACCACCCCTGGAAGTGTCCAAGGCCAGGCTAGATGGAGTTCGGAGCAATCTGGGACAGTGTAAGTTGTCCCTGTCTATGGTAGGGGCTTGGATTGGATGACATATAAGGTCCTGTCTAACCAAAATCATTCTGTGATTCTTGGATTCTATTCCAAACTCACCGAGTTTGCAAGTCCTGGACAGCTCCCTTAAAGACACATCAACACTTAAAACTCACTTTGGTTCTTGCTTAAAATCCAAATAGTCAAAATTCACCTCAGAATGGAAACCTTGTTCATTCTGGTGTACCTTCATTTAATTTGACTTGTATTACGTTCACAAAACAATTATTTTGTCCATATGATTGATGTGTGCAGTCACCATCAGCAGCAGCCACTGAGTGGCTAGTGGGTGTAATTTAAGGGCTGAACTGAAAAATCTCAGACTTGAATGAAAAACAAACTCTGTTATACATCAGCAGGTTTGAGGGTTTTTTAAATCAAATTAATATCCTGTTCATTCATTAAAAAAGGTGGTAATATTTTCAGGGTTCCTCAGTGCATAAGTTCACTTGAAAATCAGACAGGGTGGAGGTGTTTAATGAGCAGTTGAAAATTTCAGTCTCCCTCTCTTCCTTGAATAACCATTAAATAATTCAATGTCTCAGTCTCCCCTTATGAAATAGGGATAGCTGCACTTCCCTTACTGGGAGGGAGAATGGAAGTTCATAAAATAAATAATAATTTTTAAATATTAATGCATGTTATGTAGCCATTTTGAGTCAGCCAAAATCCTGTCATCAACTATGAGGTCTAACCCTTCATCGTTAAGTGTTACCAACCTTTTATTCAGGGATTTTTTTTTTTAAATGGGGCACTATTCTTTTTTACAAAATGGCCATCAGAAAAACCTTAGCAAATTATGATTTTCAAAGCTAGTGGCAGAAAATAGAAATTCATCATAATGATGTTGTAGAAAACCCTGCTTTGTTTTTATAGGCATATCTTCCATGAGAATTCAGAGCAGAAGGGAGACATGCATAATATATTTCTCAGTATTAATAAGTTCTTCTTCTGCTTGCACATAACAAAAGAGATTTTAATCACCGTGGTTATCTCTCTCTTTGAAGTGAATATCTCATATTAATCTTTAGACAAAATTGGAGCAAATGAATGTAAAAATCTAGAATATAAAAGGACCCTCAGAACTCTCATTGAAAACAACAACCCTTATTGAAATCATCATATTAAAGTATCCTGTTGTTTATTTCTTTTTTCTTTTTTTTCCTTTTTTTTCTTTTTTTTTTTTTTTTACAGGAGTTCTTTATTTTCTGCTCTTGAATAGTATTTCCCTAAATAAAACTGCACCACACAAAAAGTGCCATTATGATTTCCAGCATTCATTTCCAGAGGGGCTCCTGCTAGTCCATAGCTATAACTATGATGAAAAGCGGCTGTGGACAGCCTGTTGCAGTAATGCTAACTCCCCATCTATCAACCCAGCAGATTATATGAGTAGCATCTCCTTAGAATAGAAACTTGGAGATGTAATAATCAATGAGATCTGGCATGCTGAGTGCCTACACGAATCCATTGCTATAAAGGATACCAAATTATTAGTGCTTCACAAAAATCCATGGAATTGTAGTCACTGGGGCTGAGATCAGGAACAAAGGCATTAAGGATTGATTTAATATTTTGGTGATGGTCTCTGTTTTCAGAGAGTTTGCCATTATAGTGTATGTTTTGGAAGTTCTGCTTTTTCATGTTGCAGGAACCTTAGTGGCCAAAAGAGGGTCAGAAGCTACCACATCCTTTCCACATTGTTTTCTTCCCCCTTGGCAAAACCTGCTTATGGACAGTATCTGTGTGTGAGGTGGATCAGGAAGCTGAGCTTTCTCCCTCTGGTTCTAAAGGCAAATATCAATCTTTTCTGTTATTTTAGTTACAAGTATTGAAGATTTTTAACCCAGGCATGTTTCTTCCTGCAATATGATTGTAGGAAGAAACAAAAAAAGACAGAAAGGAGCAGCTGTAACTCCTTAGCCTGATATTCCCCCCAGACACATCTGATCAGAACCTTACAGAATGTAGAATCTGGTAATCAATCCAAGGTCTGATTTGTACTCTATAGGCTCATTCACTCTTCAGTGAATGAAGACCAAAGACAAGCAGTAGCTTGATTTAGAAATAGCTGCTGAGGGTCTCAGTGGACTGAGATAAGAACAATCTCACCATTACTGGCTTATATTAGCGGTACCAAAGATGTTCTAGCTACCCAAAATCTGGTAACAATGAGGATTGGACAGATCCAGATTAATCAGCAGTATAAGAAAGATAAGAACATTCACACACCTGAAGTTTATACACTCTTCAGCTGACAAAATTGTTCCATATATGGTTAGATGCATAGTATATAAGTTATAATTAGAAAATTATTACAAGTACAAGCTCAGGTCTTCATACACCTGTGGCATGATCACTGTTACAGGCATGCCTTGTATTTTGTCCCTAGTGTTCCTGAAATATAGAGATATGCTTGAACTAAATGTAGACATCTGCTTGAACTATCTAGACAAAGAGAGTGAGAGGTTACACAACTGCACCTCAAAGAAATAAGTTCTGCTTTATCAGTTCTCTCTCTATCATCCCTAAGATGAACTTCTCTGATCATCTTTTATGTATTTGAAACCATACACAAAAACCGCTGCACACCTTTATGCACATGAAATAAACACCAGAAGCAAATTAGGCAGTGATCCAAGATTCAGTCCAACCCCAACACTTTAATATGTCTTATGGTGGTATAAATGTTTACCACAGAAGAGGAAACTGAGGGAAAGCATCAGTATGGTCTGCAGCTTTCTCCTGGTGGGAAAGGGAGGGGCAGGCACCTATCCTTCCTCTCTGGTGACCAGTGGCAGGACCTGAGACAATGGCCTGAGGTTGAGTCAGGGGAGGTTTAGGTTGGCAGCCAGGAAAAGGTTCTTCACCCAGAGGGTGTTTGGACACTGGAACAGGCTCCACAGAGAATGGGCACAGCACCAAGCCTGATAGAATCCAAGAAGAGTTTTGACTGCACTCTCAGGCACGTGGTGTGACTTCTGGGCTTTCCTGTGCAGGATGAGTTGTACTAAATGATTCTCATGGGCTCCTTCCAGCTCAGGATACTCTATGATTCTATAAAATTCTCTGAACGGACTGAGCCAGCCCTCTGTTTCAGCAGGACCTGCAGCAAGGTCCCCCTGTGCTGGCCACCACCCCTGAGCGTTGTAGCAATTGGCATTAGCATGGCACCTACTGTCCTCACAGGTTGAACACGACCGTCAGTGCATTTTCTGCAAAGCATTTTTCAGACCAATAGCTCCTTCACTGACCCACATTGCCTTTCTTAAAGAGCAAAATATTAGGAGGTGTTTCATTCCAACAATTTAACGTTAGATGAGAATGTTTAAAATTCCTAGGAAAGGCTTTTGTTCATAGTCTGAGGCTGGGTTTTGAAGTCTTTACAAACTCTCTCTCCAGGGAGGCTGTGTGGAGAGAGCCATCCTTTCAGCTCACCCTTGAATGCACTTTGAACAAGCAGCTGCTTTTACTGTAAGCATGTTATTAATGGTGTCTTTTCAAAAGCAGATATAGTACCCTGGAAAATGTTCTATTGATTTTTTCCCTTTCCCTGTCCCTGTTTCAATCACACTCGTTTGAATGGCTTTCATTTTTGGCAACAACAAGAGATTTCTTCGAAGAAAAGTGGTGTCTAGGTGTAGCCTTAAATAAAATCACTGCTCAATTTAAGCTCTGAAAAATACTATTGATATTTTAATAGAAGATTGGAGAACCAATTGGTGGTTCAATAATAGCTACAAGGAGTTTATACATAGGAAACATGCACGAGGATAATTTTATTTCTTTTGCTCTACGTGTTAACAGAAAACAGCAGCCTAAATCTTGACTCACAGGATTATTACATGTCAAGGATCTCAGGAACATGGAAATATTTAATTCCATTTTTATAAAGTGGAAGCCTGCTCTGAGATACCTATGTACAGAGTGTAGAAGATAGGAATGCAAATAATATTGTGCCATATATTTCTATACAATAAAACTCACGGAGAGAAATATTACGTAATAAATTGTGCACAGCTGGAGACATGATTCTGCTTCTGACTTTGGTTAATGTCATTATTAATTGCCTACATCACGAGAGTAAAACAAATGCTTTTCTTGATTTTTTTTTTTTGCTGGGGACCAGAAAAGAAATTACAACCACTGTTTTGGAAGCCTCTAAACTGAGGACATGAAACTCACAATGAGATATGTGCTGCATTAACATCTAGGGAGAGATTGGTGATGTCAATTGCCATGAGTGCATCTCAGAGTGGCTGATATTTATTCCCCATCCCTGGAAGTGTCCAAGGCCAGGCTGGATGGGGATTGTAGCAACCTGGTCTAATGGGAGGTGTCCCTGCCCACGGCAGGAGGTCAGAACAAGATGAGCTTTAGGGTCTCTTCAGATCCAAACCACTCTGTGATTCTGTAACTGAGCTCCTGGAAAAATGAGATGATGTGGGAGGTTCTGCAGGAAGGACAGGAGTGGGGCCATGGGTAGAAAGGCAAAGCAAGGCAAGATATCTTTCTTTTGGGGAAAGAATCTTGAGAATATATCATAAATGCACTTGTTATTTAATTCCAAAATCTATATAAAAGAATATATTTAAATAAATATACAGATAAAAGATATATCCATAATTAGAATACATAAAATAAATCAAGATATATCATTAAAGAAAGAATTCATGTAAAAGCCACCCTTATGAGGAGCAGCAGAAGGAGATGGGATTGTTTAGTCTTGAGGAAAGAAGGCTCAGGAGTGACCTTATCACTCTCTGTAACTCCCTCTCTGCAGGGTGGATCCAGGTAGGGGTCAATCTCTTTCCACAGGCAACCTACAGGAAATGGGGAACAGCCTCAGGCTGTGCCTGGGGAGGTCCAGGCTGGACATCAGGAAGAATTTATTCATGGAAAGTGTTGTTAAACATTGAAAAGGGCTGCCCAGGGAGGTTTGGAGTCCCCATCCCTGGAGGTGTCCAAGGAAGGCCTGGAGGTGACACTCAGTGCTCAGGCACAGGTTGGACTCAAAGGTCTTGGAGGCCTTTTCCAACCCAAATGATTCTACCATTCTAAGATCTGATACTTTCATCAAACTCTTGTTTTCCCAGTACTTTTATAATGCTGGTAACTGGAAAATTCTACCTTTATGTACTTTTTCAGACAGAGGGAGTAGAGAAAATAACACTCATGAATACTGGAAGCTGTTGGATACGAGCCAGAAGACTAACTTCTGCTTACTGATGGAGATGCACAATTATGTTATGCATAAAATTTACACAACTTTGCTCATAAAAACATCTGACAATTTTTTGTTCCCTGAGATAAGTTGTGTTGCACTTAACACTGAAAATTAAAGTTCTTTAAAAACCAAGACACACATTTGAGCAAGGGTAATTGCTTTAAAATTGAGGCTTGACTATTTAAACTGTTTTCAACCAAGAATATTGATTTGTCCTTTCACATGTAGAAAAAACATCAACCAACTGAAGAAAAAAAAAACCTCCATGAAGGGCTGTCTTTGTACTCTCAACCCTTTGCCCATAAAGACTTAGATGTTTATCTGATGGCTGCTTGCCTTCTTTAACAGGCTGTGGTTACCAGTGTGAGCCTCGACAGGAGAGCTGTTACATTTTTATTTTAACACTATGTCCTACATAAAAGTTGGCAATAAGAGAAAGTACTCTATAGGATATGACTCCCCCATGGACTCTTCCTTTGCACACTGACATTTTTTACATGTCAACAATGCTGGAGTGAAGATATCTTATTTAAAAAAGAAAAGAAAAGAAAAGACAAAGAGAAAGGGAAAAGAGTGTGGTGAAGGCAAATAAAATAAACTGAAGGATCTTCTGATAGTAATTCAGATGTTTCTTTTGGTTAAAGTTGACAGATAAGCTTATGAGAAATTGATACAGATGTAATAGAGGCATGTGTGAATTAAGTGACCTGATGCAGGTATGAAAATTTTGTTCCACAGCAACATTAATTGTTTAGAGCTCCTTTCCTTTGCCTTGAGCATGTTCTTTCCAGCCCTATTTCACCTCAAATTTGATCCCTTGCTCCACTCACTCTTCCATGGATGTTTATATCTGTAGTTGTACACTGCCTCTGCTCTCTCCTCCTGGCTGTCTCTTACAAAATTGGTGTTGAAGTCCATGGTTTATGTTATTAGTTTTTAATTTGATACTTTTTCTGTTGTAATGTGATCCTGATCAGGTCTTCACAAATAGTCCATTTAGGTTCTGCTTCCGTGTTGCAATATAGAGTTGGAAAATTCAAGAAGTCATCTTATATTCTTTGTTACTTACCTTAACACAATATTTGTTCTCCAAAACTATACAAAATCTTTGGCTTGTGTTTAGGTCCTTAATGAATGCCTCATGCTGTCCTACAAATCTTCTATTAAGCCTGTCATTTCCATCTGGTAACAGATTACACCTCCCAAAATATGTTACTACTTCTTTTTCTTCACTGAACTTCAGTCTAGATATGCTTCAACATATTTTCCTAATATATATGGGTCAATTTGAATAAGTTTTCCTTCCATCAAAATGCATTGTTTCCTTCTTGTCTCTGATCCAATAATTTAGAAATCAGACTTTATTCCACCATGCACATCACTGAGATCAAGAATTCAATGGTAAAACTCAACTTCCCATGTCCTTCCATTGACTGAGAACTGTTGATAAACTCTATACAAGATTTTTTTTTAATTTTCTTTTTATCAACTAACTTGTACTCTTATTGTAAACAAATCTCATTTAGGTTCCTTAGCAGAGATAGATACATGATGTAGTTATCAATCTTGCCTATCTTCTGTCATACGTTCAGCTGGTTAGCAAAAGTCCAAACAAGCAAAGTAACTGTTTTCTCATTCTGCAAATGAGAACATTTTATATTAGATCACAATAAGTAGCACTACTGAATCAACATGGTGCAAGCTGATTTAAACTACAATAAAAAATTTTGCCATTATTATACTCCCTCAATTTTCCTCCTTGCTTATTATCTTATAATATGTTAACTGTTCTATCTGATGACAGTTTCATGCCCTGTTTTGTTTGGGTTTTTTCACTATCCTTCCTATTCATACAAATTAAAAATAAAAGTCTCTTTAATTTCCTCCTTTGCTTGTATAGTGCTCTTGGTATTATCTATTGCTGTATTTTACCATTTCTGTTCTTCTTTATCTTGGTTGCTATACTAAGCACTGCTTAGTCATGATTATAATTGTTGCATTTTTGATCATGTGGTTCATAAATTTCACCATGGGAAGCTCATCACATTTGTATCTTAAGATTTCCTTTTATCTGATTAGTTCACTAAATGGATTCTGAGGCCTATTGTCCTCACTGGTCTGGGAAAAAAAAACCAAACAACTAAACAAAACACAAAATACCACCACCAAAATAACTTTCAGAAATGTGGCAAAAATTGCTATTAAAAGTAATTGCATGATCAGATGTAGAAGAATTCACAAACCATGAATGGACAAGACATGCAACCCCTCCTGGAGACATTAAGAAAAAACAGCTTTGCTACACATGCAGGAGTTGTTCAGATTTCTTTATGTTTCCCTGCAGAGGCAGCCGCTCTGATAGTTACAGTTGATTATTCTCCTCTCTACTGAAATAAAAGAGTCACTATTTCCTAAAGTTAAAAAAAGATAGAAAGAAGGGAAGAGTCATCTATTAATAGACTCCATATACTGGGAAAAAAAAATGGTAACTTCTGTGAGCACACTGTAAGTAACAGTTTCTGCATTATGAGCTATATAAGAAGGAACAGAAAGATTCAAACTGAAAAAAGGAGATTTAGGTCACATGTTAGGAGAAAATAATTTATTCAAAATGGTAGCAAGTCACTGGCACAGGGTGCCCAGAGCAGCTGTGGCTGCTCCTGGATCCCTGGCAGAGGCCAAGGACAGGCTGGACAGGCCTTGGAAGAACCTGGGATAGTGGAAGGTGTCCCTGCCCATGGCAGGGGGTGGGAATGAATGAGCTTTAAGGTCCCTTCCAAACCAAACCTTTATTTGATTCTATGTGTCTTCATTAATTATATTCTCAGCATTAATCTCTCAATAAGGCAAACAAGTCAGCATTACAAAACAATCATGGAGAGAGTGAATTTTGGAGTTTTTGGGAATGGCCTGATCAGGTTCTTATGTCATAAGTGAAATCCCAGAACAGAGATAGTGTTCTGGTAGAAAGGCTTTTTTCACCTTTTTTAATCTCTTTGCCAATTTAACAATCCAAAGCCTAATTCTGCACTCTACTGCAACAGGCTCTATTTCCTCTATTCTTTAAATCACGTTTAGTTGTTTCCAGAGGATATGACAGGAACTGTCCTCTCTCCTCAGAAAGCAGTGAATCAACACACAGCACAGAGCAGAGACACCCGCTGAGCCTCTACCATTCAGAACATATTTTTAAACTCTCAAGTAAGGATGGCAAGTCACAGCTGCAAGGATCAACTTTAGAACTGGTGATACCAAGTGCCAAGTCTGTAGAGAGCTGGTGTCACCCTCTGTAGAACTCAAGACTACCATTTAGACAGCATTTTACAGCATAATAACTTCCATGCTTCTGGCCACACCCTTCTTTTCCTACTTTCAAATGGCAAGTCTTGTTGACCAGGACTACTGCCCTCACCCTGCAATTTGCTCCATTTCATATGTCTGTCTCTGCTGAAAAAAGTGCCCAGCTCTCCAGAAAACCAGGCTTTTTGTTTTTGTTGGTTTTTTTTTACATCTTGTAAGAGAAACTTTTGATTGATTTGGTTGATTTGGTCCTGCTTAGATTTCATTCACCTGCACTTTACAGGTGATATGACTGACCACCAAATGATCAGTGTTAATGTAGTCTGTGGATAGAATAATCTGAATTTGACAGGCTGTATTGACTACAATACAACAATCCTTTTTCTGCTTCACCTGAGCATCCACCTGAATATTTCAAATCAACAATGGTACAATGAATTTTTGGGTTTTTTGCTGAGATATGTATCACCTGAGCACAATAGTCCACACCTGCCTCAAATTCATGATTCCACACCTTCTTAATGGCGAATTCCAAGTTCCTTAAGTTGTTCATATCTGTTCTCTTGTCTTTTTCAAACAAGGGGAGAATTTTCAATTTTCAAACATGAATTCTCACTCAAGCTGGCAAATAAGTTAGTGAAATCCCTTTGAATAACGACTTTATTTAATTCTAGTAATTAGCATGACACTTTGAACCTGTGTACTTTTCTTTTTCACTCCATATTCTTTGCAAACTTCCTTCATATGTCTAAAAAATACATAAATGAGATACTGATTTTCTAATGATAGGCACTGTTGGTGTGTGCTGCTGAACTCCTTCAAGTGTGATAACCTAGGAATTGTGGGTTGCTGAACAAATGTGATGATTCTTGGTTGTACATACACAACACTAACAGCAAGTCCACAAATATTGGGAAAATAGAATCACAGGCTCAGAATTGTTTGGTTGAAGGGAACCTTAAAGTTCATCTCATTCCAACCCCCTGCCATGAGCAAGGACACCTTCCACTAAACCAGTGTTCCAAACCTCATTCAAGGTGGCTTTGAAAACTTCCAGGAATGAGGCAGCCACATCTTCTCTGGGCATGGCCTCACAGCCAAGAATTTATTTATAATATCCAGTCTAACCCTTCCCCCCTCCTATCACTTCATGCCCTTGTGAAAAGTCCTTCTGCAGCCACTGGTCCCCACTCTTTCAGAGTGACCAGCCAGCCAATCCCTTATATGTGGTCCATCTGACAAATCTCGTCTCTCCGATTTAGAGACAAGACTGTGGTGTGGGACAATGTCAAATGCTTTGTACAAATCCATGCAGATGACATCAGTCACTCTTCAAACCTGTAATTTTATGACCACTTTTTGCTCCAAGTTTCCAGGAGCCTGAGGACAATAATGTTTGATTTTTAATTCTTCTGACCAGGCTCCCGGGGTCCCTCGTGTACTCCTGCCTTCAATCCTTCTTTCTCAATACATCTCAGAACTTCACTGTCCTTAGCTCCTCTCCCATATGGGCCCATAAGAAACACACTGTGGCTTGCCTCCAGTCTTCTCCTTTGTGCTGTTAAAACATTGAAAGTTCTCCAGGTCAAACAGAAGTATTAAATCTTGTAACTACCATTGATCCAAAGAAATTACTCCATATCTTTTTACAAAATAGCCATCACCCACTGAGAGGATGTCTTGTAGTCCCAAAATGTAAAATCTGCCTCATTGGAAATATTTAAATAATTTATTTCTTTTTTATCTTTTTTTCTTTTTTTTTCCTTTTTTTTTCTTTTGTCTTTCTTTTTTTCCTATTTTTTTTCTTTTTTTTTTTTTTTTTTTTCTTCCTCAGACACTGAAGAAGTAGCTCAATCCAGCTGCAGTACAAGACACACTGGCCCCAGCAGGAGGAAGAACCTCACACACTCTCCAGATGAGGGAGACCTCCTGAGGACAGACCTTGCTTTTCTTACTATTAAATGACTTGGAGTAGAGAACAAAACAACTCTTTGGAAAGACTTAGCAATTTGTGATCTCTGAGAAATATCTAATACTCTGCTCATTGGAAAGTTACTGCAACATCACAGGGGTAAAATGAGAACTCACAGGAGCTACTGAGGACCTGACACTGCACAAATAATGAGGAGAGAGTTGGAAATAGATAAGAACATATTGCTTGCCTTAGAAGTCCCTTCTCGTCAAAAGCAAATAGTGTCAGTCACCACTGATAGTGATATATATTTTCATGTGTTTGGCATAATTCATTGCTGATGGATGGTCAGACTCACAGGCATTGGACCAAAACTTGCCCTCATTTACCTCAGCTGAAATCTGGAGAAAGCCCACCAGAGTCAATATAAATTCCTTCAAGTTTAGGAGGAATGTTTGTGAGGCGTGTTTGGCTCACAAACACAGTAATGGGGGAGGATCAGAATCACTGTGTTTTCACATGTGTTTTCATTCTGCACTGAATAAACAGATGAAATCTTAAAATGATTCATGGAAGGAAAGTTTCCTAGAAATTATATGGGAAGTGAAATCATTAATTCCTGGTAGTTTTGTTGTCAGCTTTCATCTCTCCAAGCAGTTCTGTGATTCATGGGCACTGTACACCTACAGCTGAGCATCTTGAACACTGTTGGCTATGGGGGCCTCACCTGCACTGTGCCTGCTTTAAGGTAGGCACCCATTTACACACCTAATTAAAGCTGAACAAGGGATGGTCTGAGAATAAAAACCATTAGTAACCACAATTACCTATCTTCACTGGACCTATGTTCTATTTTGCTGAATTACATTGAGGCAGAGGATTTTGTCAGTGGCTGAGGAGTTTTCTCTGGAACAGGAGTAACCCCAGTTGTTCAAATCAACCTTATTCCCTTTCTCCTTTCTGTGTTAACCTTTGTGAAGGGTGCAAGCATTGCTGTGCAGTTAAACAGGGTAGATGCTAACAAGGACAGCAGGTAGGATGAAAGTAAAGAGCTACAATATGGATAAATGACACCCCAAAACTGCAGTCTGAGTGGAGCTTATCAGCTCATTCTAGAGAAAATTTCATTTAATTGGGTGGATGAGAGGAGTCTCAAAGCTTATACATTTAATACTAGATGAACGAAAAACCTTTAATAATGGAAATTACTGCACTTACTAGCTGAGGACATGAAGAACAAGCTGAGTGGTAATTCCTACTCATTATCTTTAATTCTCCCATGTGTAACCCAGAAATGCTGAGCTGAGATTAGGCTGGTTTTCAGGATGTCTGGTCCATTACATTTGGAAGCATATTTCAAGCCTATAAAGGAAAAAGAGTGGTCAACTACTTTTGTGAGAAAAATTCTGTGTCTCTGGTTGGTAACAAAGCACACTGTAATTTCAGCCAAGGCAGGATTCCACCTGATAGTTTATAAATCTCTAGACAGCAAGTTTGTTTCTGTACCTACAAGCCCTATCTACACCAAGAGCAAGCCTAGCTTTTGGCAATCAAAGGACTGCTCATTTCCTTCAGCCACTCCTACCTGTTGCCAACTCTTTCCATAATGCCAAAGAACAGGGGACAGCCTGTGTTTTGCTTCTTTCCCGTCTCAACAGAATAAAAAATTGGTCTTGTAATTTTATTTTTTTTTTAATATTCATGTGCAACGATATTGAGTTTGGTTTGTTTTGCTCACTGACACATGTTAGTGCCTTGGAAGTAACTCCTCTCTCTGCCCTTTACACCTTCTTCTGGAGGTATAAGATCCAAGAATCATCTGAGCTTTTCTGCATGGCACCACACCACCTTCACTTACACCTCTCAAATGGCTTTTGAAGTCTGCATTTGTTAAAGGAAAATGCACAGGCAAATACTCTTCTCCAAGCCCCACAGAAATAACCATGTTCTAACTGCCGTAAAGTAAACAAAAATTTAGGATCTAAGCTGTTAGAGGACAGAAGCAAACCCGTGTCTGAAAACAAACAGTGTTATTGATTCAGACTCTGGGACAGGTTCACAGGATGTATAGGTAAGTCTGGTTCCCCCACACAACAATTAAAAGAAAGTTAATTTGTGCTATCTGACCTTTTGGTTTCAGTGACAATGATCATTTATGTATTCCTTCAGCTCAATTTCTTTTGTGTCAGTGGCAAACGGTAAAAAGAAGCAAACCATCAAAAAGTGAGATTTTTTCTTTCAAGAGTAATCTGTCTAGAAAGGTACAGGTTCATTTGCCTTAAAGTCAATAAGATGCTACAAGTAATTTCATACACCAAGGTTGAGGGCAGATTTCTTAAAAAAAGGGAAAAAAATACTTTGTGCCAAATATTTTGCCTGAACAACAGAAAACCCTTATCCATGGTCATCACTAGACAAGGAAAGAGAAAAAATATGGAAACCTGCAATGTTTGGCAAAGGTTGCTCACTTATATTTAACTGCATTCCTGAAAAATTTGCCTTAAGTCAATGTAATTCTGGGAAATTATATATATTATCTGTGAATGAAAGTACCAGCTCTTTTAGTGAGGGTACCCAGGACTTACTGCTGAGGTAAAGAAGATGGAAAATTGTGCATATAGAAGATATGTTTTTTCCAATTAAGATAACTTTGAGCTTGGTACAGTCAAAACTTATGCCTTTTAAATACAAATAACTAATGTGGAAATCATTTGGTCCCTGTAGAAAACCAGGTGAAACATCAATTTCTTTTTTTCCCCAAACGGAGGACATGGACTGTAGCTGACCATGAATGCATGGGACAAACCTTCCCTTATACAGAAAGCCTGAAAACACACAATTTCAGATATGAAAGCTGACCTGTCTTTGAGGTACAGTGAATTAATATCTCATACAAAGGGCCTGAGTACATCTCATAGAAAGGGTATGAGTACTCCGCAGTAGAGTACCCATAGTACTGGAGCTAAATCACAGAGCCTGAAGCACAGCCCAATTTAAATTATTTTTGTTAATTCAAGTCTGTCTTACAAATGCATTACTTGCACACAAAAATACTGTTTAGCATCACAGGAACTTGGTTTGGAGGAAAAGCAAAACTGATCAGTTCCCCTTTCACCACTATGAAACTTCAAATAAGATTAAAAAAAAACCCATGTAGGATTTAAGTTTAATCATGGTGCCATTACTTAGGGAGGGTCTCTTGCTACTGAGCCCTGGTGTCTGTGGCGTCTAATAGGGGAACTGACTGTATGTAGATATATATACACACACACATATATATGTATATGTGTATGTGTATAAGTATATGTATATGTATATGTGTATATATATGCATATGTATGTATATGTGTATGTATATATGTGTCTACATATATGTGTATATATGTATATAAATGTGTATATATGTGTGCATATGTGTATATATATCTATATATATATATGCATGTGCATGTGTGTATGTGTGCATGTATATATGCGTATATATATATATATATATGTGTGTGTGTATATATATATATGTATATAATGGTTTTGAGGTACTCTACCTTAACATTTTTTAAGTACTCTGCTTCCTGAAGTGCTAAGCCTCCAGTCTGGCCTCAGTTCAGTGCTGCCATATGTACATATACTTTTCCTAGAAGTTTTTTCTTTCACAGCTTGTCTATATGGAGAAGTTAGATTAGTGTATGAATTTACAACACAGTAGATACTGCATATGGTTGAAGCACAGGCTACCCTGAATCTCATGAACTACAAGTTTCTTTTAATCTTCCTGGAGGCCAGGAGAAGCTAAAAATTAGTAACAGTAGTAACAACTACAGCCCATTTTATGTTTGGTCTTGCTCAAGACTAATCTATTAGGATGGAATGGAAGACAGCTTGAGTTCATATTGAGATGAGAGAACTCAAGTTGCAATTACAAATATCTGTCAAGGATTAAAGATTTTCAAATTATATTGAGGATAATGGAGAAAAAGCAGAGTTTCAGTTCTATTTGTCACTCGTGGAAAAGGTGATGATGATTGCATTGTTCTGAGGACTGTGCTGCCTGTGGAAACTACATGGGAATTGCTGCAAAGATTCAGCAGTGGCATTTATAGAAAGGATAATGTGCCAGGATTATGCATCAGCACCATTGTATCTTCCATCAAAACACATGGACTTACATCTGAATTCAGTGCTGCGACATCAGCAAAAGGGCCACTAGGCAGACCACACAGACAGGGATAAAATATTTTTCAATTTCGAGTAATTCTTCAACATATATGGAAATTACTATATGCCCCACACAATTATTGTGAAAATTACTAACCGTCTAGTACATGAAAGGAGCCCAAAAAGAAAAAGGGGAGAGGCTATTGTAGTGATAGGACAAGAGGGGACTGAAAGAGAATAGATTTAGATTAGATATTAGAACTAAATTCTTTACTGTGAAGGTGTTGAGGCCCTGACACAGAGTGTCCAGAGAAACTGTGGCTGCCCTATCCCTGGAATTTTTTATTCAAGACAAGGTTGGATGGGCCTTGGAGCACCCTGGGATAGTAGAAGGTTTCCCTGACCATGGCAGGGGGTGGAATTAGATAAGCTTTAAGGCTGATTTCAACCCAAGCTTTTCTGTGATTCTATGAAAAATCTGATGTTCATTTAAAAGACTAAAATAATAAAAATATTAATTTAATAATTTTCTTAGCAGATTTCCATTTTCCTACATGACAATTCAAAAGCTCTTCTTAGCACAGTTTGTTCTACAGCAGCCTATAAAAATGTAAGTAACGATGACTGAAGAATGAGCACAAACAGACAATGAGTCTATCATTGTGCTGTGGTCCATTTCCTAACTTCAGTAAAACCATGGAAATGAGAAGATTCAATCCTCTTTTTGAGCCTGGTACAAGCAACATAACAACATTTCTTAAAAATCTTATTCTGCAAAGCTCCCAACTGGATTGAAAGAGGTAGCTTAAATAAGGTTAAATTAATTAAATAAAAAAATCTGTGCAAATGGACTCGTTACATACAAACTTCTCAATTTTGCATTTCAGTTATCACAAGCTGTCTGCCTGTTGAACTAGTGGTGTGATTTCAAGCACTCATGGATTTTCAGGCAAGGATTGAAAACAGATGGTCTCTGATACCTTTTTCATTATAACTTCCCCAAGTTTTCAGAAATTTGCAGCTTTGTCTCCAGGTCTTTCGCCTCTTCAGCCTTTGACTTCCAATCACAGCAGGAAAAAAACGTCAATATTCCTTAAAACAGCTGAGGTGCCTAAAACTCCAGGAGCTGGAAGGGATGAGATGGCTTCTGACAAAGAAAAAAAAGTAAAAAAAAAAGAAAAAAAAGAAAAGGAAAAAAAAAATTGTTAAAGGCTGCTCTCTACCAGAAACTATTTATTGAGAAAAAAAGGAAAAGAACTCCCAAGGTAGATTCTGTAAAACACATGATACCATGGCTCATGGCTGCGGTTAAATGGCTTCAGGCCAGGCAAAGAAAATAGATGAGAGATGGGTTAACTCTGCTGCTGCAGATGGTAAAGCAGTGGGATGTGTATTATCTGCCCCAGTAGTGGAATGAAGTCTCCCAGGCACACAAATCTGGGAGAAATATCGGCAATAGCCCCTCAAAAGTTCACTGTATCAAATCTGTTCAGACTCCAGAGCCCTTGCCAGCAGCTGAAGGACATTACAGCCAATTGATTTCTCCAGTGTAGACAGCACCTGAAAATAACCTCGGCTGTCTGGAGTGAACGGTTCTGTGTTTGTTAGTTTTGTCTTTAGTTACTGCCTCTTTTATATGCCTTTTGTGGATTGTTCACCTGGAAGTTGAGTACTTTCTTGCTTACTCTGTCAGCTTTTGTTTTTTCAACCCATTACAGGGTCACCTAAGAAAAACTTTGAAGGTTTGACTCACAGTCAAGCAACAAAATTCATTTCGGGTAGTAATGTTTCCCAGTAGGAAAGTGTTTGGATTGTTGGAAAAGTAGATTGTTATGGGAATATAAAACCGTTTTCCAGGATGAACAAGTGAATTTTTTGTTCCTTTGCAGTGCAGAGCGAGTGAGCAATAGCCTGAGGGAGTCAACTCTAAATCAGGCTGGATCATTCCTTTTATTTTGATATCTTTTTCCTCCATCCAGCCCTGGTCTACAAAATTATTTTCCTTTTTGTTTATCTAGTTGGGGTTTGGAAAACTACCATCAATACTGCAAGTGTGTGGGTAGCCAAGTGATACGGACACACTTCCCATGGTTGTGTGGGATAAATATGATCTTTGGGATGCCTCCTGTATACTGGACACCATGACCCCTCTACAGATATGGGTTCTTTGAGAAGCATTTGCCAGCCTGTGCAAAAGGCAAATGTTAATAGACTAATGTTAATATTCTGTTTTTACGGGCACATACTGAAACTGGAGTCATGCTGAGGTCACTGTAGTTTATCCTCTTCTTCTTTGGACATTAGAAATTTCACTTGCTTTGTTCTTTCACCCTCACCTGAAACAATAACTCAGTGAGCCTCTTCACCTTTGAAACTTACCAACATCTTGCTCTGCTTGTCAGGGGAGATTGAGCACAGCTCAGATCAAAACAATGCTGCAATAACAGTTACTACTTCTTTGTGGACAAACAATACATTGGGACACCTGTGCAGATTCACTCACAACACAATCGCCTTCAAAGGTCAGGATTTCAGCTCTTCAGGCCCTTGGGATTAAATAACTGTCCAACTAGGCTAAAAATTATTTTAAATCAATTGAATTCATTTTGGGATTGATACATTCAGTGAGCTAGTCAGGAAATCAAGTAACACTAGCTTGAATCTGTAGACCAAATTTCTTGAATGGTTGCAAACCTAGTGAAAGACTCTGATTCCAGTTCAAGATAAGTGTAAATGTCTGCAAAATACACTGTTGAGAAAAATGTCATTAACAGAATGGATCAGGACATGGATTACACTGGCATATAACACAGTGCATTATCAACTAAGTCTCAGAAAGCGTTGGTGTTCCATTTGCTTGCATACGGCTTTAAAGACAAATCTACTTGAGTTACCCAAAACAAATCTACATCTGAATATATGATTATTGGATGTAAGGAATCTTACTGGATTTAAAACATAAAATTCAGGAATATAGCATTAACAAGTTTATTAGGTTCCTTCTATAACTGGAAGGTGTGCTGTGTTCCTTCAGACACATCTAAACTTTATTCTTCTCTTGAGGAAGAAAACACCTGTGAAGTAACCTGTCAAAAGACAAAACAGTGAGGTTTGGCACAAATTTGCTGTTCATGAGAGACTCTGCACAGGCAGATGTGTAATGGGCCAATACAAAGGATTGAAGAAAGGAAGGCCATAGGATTCCAAATGGACTTGGAGCTTTTTCTGTCAGGCTCCATTCTTTAGTCAAGGAAGACTGACTTCTGCCATGATGGGCAGTCTAGAAGGAAAGTGAAGCACCTTACTTTGATCTCTTCCTGGCATGCTGTGAGAATATATTGGCCTCATTCTTGTTTAACCTCATTAAGTATACCAAAAAATAGAGCACTTGCAAAGATAATTTTATAGTATATATTTGGGATATCCCACTTTAATTGAAAATGGAAACTATGATAAAGGGTGCAAAATCCAGTTAAAGTTTTACAAGCAGATCGCATGGTATGTGTATAAACACATTAATACATTTTAAACAAATATACACATATATAAATTATAGATTAACATAATCTGTTGGTATCAGTTCTGCTCATGAACTATCCTCTTGAGGGTACTGGTGCTAAACTCATAATTCATTATAGTTCTGTGTCATACCATGTAGACTACCAGTTCTGGTGGATGTTAATACAGATGTCAGTAATCTCCACTATACCATTTAGATGTGACATTTTGAAGTGTGTGCAGCAACAGAGTCATTACAGGCCAAGTCTATGTTTATTAATACTGTGGGGAGATGCAGCTGTAATATCTGTTGTGGAACATCATTGGATTTCTGGTATCCCTAGAACATGATCCATCTAAAATTTCTTGATCTTTGTTCATCATTCTAGGGGGACAATACTAATTAAATCTGACAGCATTTGCATATAGAGACTAGCAATTATATGAAAGATTTCTCTCTGTAATTCTAGAGGGCAATAATATAAATTATTAAAGAAATTTGAGAGCTAACTGGAGTAAACAGTCATCAGGATAAACAGCATCCATAACATTCACAATTTTAATTTGCATATATAGACAGCTATAAAGTAACTTCTACGAAAATTTGAGATCTAAATTAGGAAGCCTTTTATTCTGGACTTGAGCCAAATTTTACTGTAATTGATGCATTATTAATATTGACTACAATGACGTCTGAATCACGTTGTAATAAAAATTTTCTCCATAAGAGAATGAAGTGAATGAAAATTGTGAGAGCTCATCAGAATCCAGATCCAGAAGGGCTTCAGTATTCACATGTCTGACTGCCAAAGAGAATTTTTCATTACTGCTTTTCCTCTAAACCTCTTGTCATGAGGTGATTAAAGAAATGTTGACAACCAATTTCTGACAAAATCTTTCCACAATTTCATGTTGGCTTGGGAGCCTTTCCTTACAACAAAGCTTCCTGATGACAAACCTGAACAATCAGAGTATGCATCTCTGCTGTCCTCTGTGGAATGAGAGTAATACAACTACAGAGAGACTTTACATGCCTACAGTTTTTTGCTTTGAAATCCCCTAAGGTATTAGGAATTCTCCAAAGATCTAGGAGTGTCTAATCAGCAATGCAATTTAACAAAGAAATTACAATATTGTTGTCTTTCCTCTTCATAAACAGCTTGATGAAGTGTTCAATATACTGTAAGTGTCTTTCTAGAACTGATATTAAAAATTGTAGAATCTAAATAATGGAAAATATACAAAAAGTGAATAACAAAAAGATCCTAGGTTGACCAATTTAAGATGTTGCTTAGGTAGAAACCAGTTGCAGCAGGAGTCAGTAATAAATGCAGACAAAAATTATTAGAATGATGGTACTGAACTATCTTCTATTAATAGGACGTTCTGGTTAGAAGTTCCTTTGTTAGATAAATAATTCCCACCTTGATTTTATTGTGAATACTGGGCCTGTTTTCCAAAAATTTGTCTGTTCTGATTTTATCCTCCACAACATCCTACAATACTCAGTTTGTAACTAGATTTTCATTCTGTATGAAAAACCAAACCACTAAAGACCCTCAAAACAACACAAAACAAAACAAAACAAAAAGGCCTCATTTTCTTTTCTTTTCTTTTCTTTTCTTTTCTTTTCTTTTCTTTTCTTTTCTTTTCTTTTCTTTTCTTTTCTTTTCTTTTCTTTTCTTTTCCTCAAATCTTTTACTTTCTTGCTTTACACTTACTGGTATTTCATCATGTTTTTATGCTATAATAAACAGCAGAAACTCATTCAGTTTCAGTAGACAACTTTGCTCCACTTGTCAACAGTAAATTCTGTTTAACATTTTGGTTTTTCAATCCCCTTATATATCTCCTTTTGAAGAAAATTCCTGATCTAATTTAGTCTCTCATTTAGAAGCTGTTACATTCATCCAGATTACCATTCTTTGACAAAGACACTGTTGTCGTGTGTTTACGAACATTTAGAGATTTTCATTCAGTTTAAGGTCTTTTTACCCCGAACTTGATGTTTTGCTTCCTCTTTTTGTAATAAAGTATTTTTTGGCTTATTCCTCATCCAAATGGTTACAAGTGAAAAGCATTAATTGCTGCAGGCACCCATTATTAGTTATTTAGTTTATGAAGGTTTTCAAGCGATGGTCAGTCCAGTGATGTTCATTACTTTTTGGGGATAGTTCTTGTTGCTACTATAAACCTTCCCTGCAGGCAAAATAGTGGAGGTTTACTTGAGAATTGTTCAGTGAAAAGCAGTGAGCACCAAAGGGTGACAAAAATGAAAGTTATCATGCCCTTGTTCACTTTGATTCATCACATTAGGTGAATAGTCAACAATATCATCAGTTACTAGATAGAATATGCATTGTATTCTTCCAAAGATGTGTGTACAGTGTCTTCCTTTAGAGAATAAGACTAGGTATTCATTAATTCCACCTGCCAATGCAGAATTATTCTCTGAAGTAAACTTCTAAGAGACCTGATAAGTACCTGCACAGACATGACATTCTGGTCAAAACTCAGGCATAATTTTATATGATATGTGGTTGTTTTTGCAAGGCCTGGAAATTTAGAATGTCCTAGCTTTCTCATGGATTTCTATTCTCGATTTTTTTGGGTACTTTGAAAATGCAAATTGACAGTCTTCAGTCTTCAGTACAAGACACTAACATGAGTTTTTCTGGTTATACATGCAAATGACTGTGAAAGTTTAAAACAAATAAAAATAACAATATTTTCTATATTTTCATAAACAGTAATGATAATAGATTTTGAAAGACCATTACTTAGGTCTGTAAAGACAATCTACTGCTGCTCTAGGAATGAAGGTTGAAATCAATCTGATAAAAGATAAATATGGCCCACTGTGTCTATATCTAGCTAGCCAACATTGTAGACTCAATGATATGAAGTCCTCGTATCAGGGATAAAATTCATGGGAACCTGAGGAAATTTAGTTTTGAAGAGACCTGAGTAAATCACTTAGTACATTCCTGTCTAAACCCAGGCTAAATTCAATAAAAGACCTGGTTTCTTTTCCAGTCAAGATTGTTGCAAATGCCTTTGTGGGCAGGAGCCCAGACTGTTTTGTGAGCTTATGTCCCCATTATAAACTACAGTCTTGGGAAGCATTTTTTTAATACTCAGTGGAAATATCCTTTGTGGCAACAAGTGTTTTATGCACCCTTCTCTTTCACTGTGCAAAAATCTCTGACATGGTCTTTTCTACAGCTCTTGGAAGAGGATGAAAGACTTCTATAATGTTTTTCCAAAGCTACAATCAATCTCAAAATGAATCTTTTGCATATGTTCAAGTTTCTTGATCTTCATTATCATTTGCTGTAACGCAAGCAGGGACAAACTGTATCAGTAGTGGACAGATGCAGATATTTACAACTGCACAAAATTTACCTCTAATACAGATGATTTGGCTGATGTATCCATAAGTTCTTATCACATGACAAAAATCCACAAAAAAAATTTACTTTGATTGCTGTTTTTATTTATTCACTGAATAGAATCTGCCCAAAACAGGAAGCAGTTTCTGGAATTAACAAAACTCTAAGGGCCAAATTTCTTTTGGCTGGTGGGCAGAGCTGTGTGGCACTTGAGAAACATGCACAAGTGATGATCAGGAATTTAGAATAAGAAAAGAACAAACCAAAAAAACCCAAAACCCTACATTTCATAGTTTTATGGAACTGCACTTTGCTAAGTTAGTTGTGACCCCTGAAACCACTATACTGATAATAGTCAACTCTAATAGTCTGTGCATTGAAGTAAAGTGTCTAGAAAATGTATAGCTCTGTGCCAAATGAAAGTATTCTTGAATAACTGGGATAATCAGCATGGCCAGTTTATTCCAGGAGCAGCTGCATGGATGTTTTCCTAGGAGTAAACCTTGGCAAATGTGCTATCAAGGATTGTGCATCTTTAATCGTTATGGCAGTTTTGTCACCAACTTATTGTATGTGTGTTAGAGGTGTTTCTGATGTTTCTGAACTGTGGGTGCCCAATCACACAAGGATGAGATAAGCAGTTCAGATGTCATAAGAATGAGATTTTTTTGACCATGGATCTAAAGAACTTTCTTTTTTTTTCCTATTTGACCCTGCTGTGAAATCAGACCTGGCTGCTGAAATACTAAAATATTTGCTCTTAGTATTTGTTCCACTTTTTTTCTCCATAACAATATATACTACTACAACAATCACACCATGAGTTACACAGCCAGAGAACAGGGAAATGAGCATTTTTGAGTGTACTAGTACTGGAGTGAATAAAAATCTGAAATTTTTTAATGAACCCAAATGTTTTGGAATTCATATACTTGCTGTAGTGCTAATCATGCAAATTTTAGGATCAGTGCTCTAGTGTAAGCTATCTACATGTTAATCACCCTCTGTCATCAAGGAACAGACATAGCCAGAGACAAACTCATCATGCTACAACAGACTGAGAGGTCTATATGTACACTATCTCTACACCAGTGATGAAGAAAATAAGAGAATCTTACACTGTGCACTTAACATTTAAATGGCACACTGAAGAATTTTTCAAAAAAAAAAAAAAGAAAGGAGGAAAAAAAGTTTCATTGGGCTTCACTCTCCATTATTGTGTTTTTATTTCTCAACCACAGTTTCATCACTTATTTCATAATCCTGCAATTAACTGGAACATGGAGAAAAATATGTAATTTCCTTGTGTCAAAAGAGTAATTGTAAATATCCATTTGTCTTTACTGCTTTTTTACGTGACTACTTTCTTTACTTTCAGCTCAAAAATTAGACAGAGCCTTTGTTATGACATGCTTTATCACCAAGCCTGTTTATCTGGCAGTGCCTGTGTGGTGCTTCTCCTGGTGTCCAGGGCTGCCTGAAGCTCCAGAGGCAGTTTGTGTTGCCACAGGTGCATGCCAACCATGAACAAGAGCTGCCTCATCAACAGAAAAATTAGAATTTAGAAAATTCTTATTGCCCCACCTTGGACTCACCTTTTATGACAATTTTGCTGGATACATTGAAGAACTTTTATTTCACCTCCATCTTCAATTTCATGGATGAAAGTTTCTTTCCTCAATATTTTTGTCCATCAAGTTCCTGCAGAACAATAGAATAAAGACTCTGAATAAAGTACTACTGTGCCACAAATTTCTCAAAGGACAGGAATATATTGATGGCTAGCAGGGCATACAGATGGTCTTTAACTTGTTATAAATTAACACTGGATCTCTCATGCTCCATATTGAATGCCATATTCCAGAGGTTGTCTCACTTCCACTTCCAGTGGAAGGTGTCCCTGACTGGGGCAGGAGGGTTGGAACTATATGATCTTCCAACACAATCACAAACTGTGATTCTAATACAGCTGGTAAAACAATTGGAATAAATATTTCTCATTTCAAGACTTGTTTTATCCTAGACCATGGTAGAACCTCACAGGGACTCATAATGGGTGTAATTTTCCTAATCTTTTCCTTTGTTCCCTGACAGTGAGTTTAGCAGCAGTGCATTAGTGGGGCCTCATGACAGAACATGGGAGTTACTGCCTAATTTTGTTGCTAAACTCACTTTGGAAAGATGCCTGGACTCTATAGAAGAAGGGGAAATGGCTTCAGCACAGACACATCAGAGTTAGAGGTGATTTTGGGAAGAAATTCTTCTCTGTCAGGGTCAGGAGGCCCTGGCACACGGTGCCCAGAGAAGCTGTGGCTGCCCTATCCCTGGAAGTGTCCAGGGCCAGGTTAGACAAAGCTTGGAATAATCTGGGATAGTGAAGGTGTCCCTACCCATGACAAGGGTTTGGAATGAGATGACATTTAAGGTCCCTTCCAGCCCAAATCATTCTATGATTTTATGGTTCTACAAATAAAAATCTATGAAATTAATAGGAAAAAGGAAATTTTCTTCCGCATTCTATAGGGAATATTGAGAGCTTTGGCAAAATCATATTTAAAAAAATCATATAAAAATCATATAAATCATAAAAAATCATATTAAAAAATCCTCATATAAAAAAATTACACCAGACCTGCATAAATTTAGAAAAGACTGAGGAATAAAACCAGAAAAATCCTACTACACATGTCAACACAGGCAGTAAGGCTGCTCCTGTCTATCACCCGTAGATACAACAAGGCTTTATCATAAATCAGGGCAGAGGAGGAGGCAGCCTGTGCTGCTCATCACCTGCTCAAACTCAGAGATAATAGGCACGATTTGTCTGCTTTTACTTAAGCTGTTACAAGTTAAGTGTTTAGAGTCAGTGAGCAGATCCCTCAGGTCCATTTACATTCAGTGGAAGAAAATAGTCATGTTCAGAAAGTGATTCATTGCATCTTGAGAGATCAAGCATGAATCACCTGCTGGGTATGCCAATTTCTCTCTGTTCACTCCAAACCCAGCCTGGGGCATCTGGCTCAGGCTTACATTTCTAATTCTCAGGTAATCAAATTTAGGTGAGGAGAGCCCTTTCAAGATAGACTGTGACACCAAGGGTGTCTGAGTTAAGCACCCTCAGCACCCAGCATGAACTGAACCCACAATTCCTAAAACTGTTGCCCATATCTGAGATTTTTTTTAAACTCTCCTCAATATCTGAACGTATTAACAGCCACGGATTAAAAAAAAAAAAAAATCAGAGTACCTTAAACTTAGATTTTTACTTCAGTGTTGTTTGGTTCTGGATTTTATTGCAGATCTTACTTTCACATTCCATATTTAACACATGAATCTCTGTAAGTTTCCTAAGTTATTGGGTTGGTTTTTTTTAATTAATTTCCTGAAGGTGAATTTCTAAAAAGAACCCTCAACAAAAAACAAACCAACCAACCAAACAAAAAAAATACCAAAAGAAACCCAAACAAAAAAGCCACAAAGAAAAAAACCAACCAACCAACCAAAAAAAAAAAAAAACAAAAAGAAACCCAAACAAAAAAAAACAAAAAAGCCACAAAAAACAAAACCAACCAACCAACCAACCAAAAAAAAAAAAAAACAAACAAAAAAACCAGAAAAAAAACCTTACATTTCATATGACACTCAGTGGAATAGTAAAAATTAGCAAGAAAAAAAAAAATCCACTTTTAGAGTGCAAGAAAATTTCTATTTCCTGAGCACTTGCATTTGTTTCATGTGTGTGTGTCACTATGTAAATCATCAAAGAATCAAGAATTTCACACCCAAAGGGATATTTCAGGAAAAGATGAGCTCAAGAAAAACAAAAACAAACAAAAGCAGTTGGGGTTTGGGTAAAGGGTTATTCCCTTTGTCTGTAGACCTTAATGATTAATGAAGTCAATGTTTACTTAGACACTCCGGTTACTAGAGTGTATCTAATATCTGCAAATTTTGCCCAGAAAAAAACCCCTTACATTTCATATGACACTCAGTGGAACAGTAAAAATTAGCAAGAAAATAAAAATCCACTTTTAGAGTGCAAGAAAATTTCTATTTCCTGAGCACTTGCATTTGTTTTATGTGTGTGTGTCACTATGTAAATCATCAAAGAATCAAGAATTTCACACCCAAAGGGATATTTCAGGAAAAGATGAGCTTAAGAAAAACAGAAACAAACAAAAGCAGTTGGGGTTTGGGTAAAGGGTTATTCCCTTTGTCTGTAGACCTTAATGATTAATGAAGTCAATGTTTACTTAGACACTCCGGTTACTAGAGTGTATCTAATATCTGCAAATTTTGCTTTTAGAATATGATTACTGTGTTTTAGTGCAATTATGAGTGTTTTAGAAGCAGAGCATTTTCACTACCTCTTCATCTCTCTGATCACATAAGTGTATTTTGGGATGCCTGTCAAGAAAATTTGAGCAATGCATTTTAACAGCAATAACCTTTTGAGCAAAAAAGCACTTATGAAAAGGCCCATAAAACCCTGAGTTTTTAGGTACTCAAAGATGATTAAAGAATTATGCTGAAGGAGCCTGACTTGAGAATTTGAATAAAGCACACTATTTGGAAGAATCATTTATTTCTCTATATTTTTCTATGGGAGAAAAATCTTGGATTAAAATTTTACATAATGAGAGAATAATTGCAATTATTCCTAAGAGGTGTTCAAACAAGATGCTGCCTGTTTCAGTTTTCAGAGCTTTTGTCCTGAATTTTCTTAAGATGCTGTAAAAAATCAGGTATTGTTTTGGTGGCTGCTTAAATTTATGACATGGCCGTTGTCTGAAGAAATAAATATATATGATGGGACTCAGGCTTAAGTAGGACTCAGGGCCTCCCTTCCTCAGGTGGAAAGGACACAAATATTGTATTGGAAAGCAGTTAATAAGCAGTCTTCAAGAGCTCCACCTTGACTTCTTGTCATCATGCCTTATGTCTGGAACTTGTCTTGATAATTTTTTCATTCTTTTCATTTCACCATATCTGATTTCTGCTTCCATGCAAGTTGAGCTTGGTTTGACAGGATTTATTGGCTGGGTCAGTGCCATTCTTCTCTCCCTGGATAAACTTGTGCATAAGAATTGGGATTCATGTCCAGAATCAGGAAACTAAGTTTTTTTGTCTAGTTATAAAAACAGTTACATCTCATTTGTGTATCATACCCCTATGAAAGAAGTGATTCACTTGATTAAATCCAGGTTCCAATTACTGTTTTAGATGTCTTATTGTGAGCTAGATATCTGCAAGATATTGCTCTATTTTTCAAATTACATTCATACACCCAGGACCTCCTGGAATTCTATTTGGAGTTCATGCAAGATATCCTAGAGCTTCTGAAATAGCACCAGCTGCCTGCATAAGCAACTCACATGGTCCCTTGAGATCTGTGAGGCCAATGGGATATTGCACAGCCTGCTAGGGACAAGATCAATGCCCAAGCATTAGTGTCCAGTGTCATTTGACTCATTCTCTAACCTAAAGTGTCTTTACTGGACAGCTCTCCATCAGCTCTTGTTCAGGGGAGCCTTTCAGTGTCTGAAGGGAGCCTAGAGGAGAGATGGAGAGGGATTATTTACAGGAGCAGGGACAGAACAAGAAGAAATGGCTTCACACTGGGAGAAAAGAGGTTTAAACTGGATATAAAGAAAAAAATTCTTCCCTCTGAGGATGGTGAGGCACAGGTTGCCCAGTGAAGCTGTGCCTGGCCCATTCCTGGGAGTTTTTAAGACCAGGCTGGATGGGGCTTGTATCAGCCTGAGACAGTGGAAGGTGTCTCTGCCCATGGAAGGGTGTTAAGGTCCCTTCCAACCCAAGTTTTTATTTGATTCTATGAACTCTAAGTGATCAAGCGCACTAACTAGATGGCACATAAGTTTTAATCACCCAAATTTAGTGTCCTAAATCTGACGTGTAAACCTGTTCCATAAGTGTCTCCAGTTCCCCCTGGATTGCTCACCAAGTGCAGTCACCAACAGATTTTGTCTTCCTGTGTGTAGCTCAGCCCTGTGAAAGCAGCTGTGCAGCCTCTGAATCTGGGAAAATTGGAAAGAGAGACAACAGCATCTACACAGCCATGTATCTCAGCAAAAATCCCCAGTCTTACCCCATCTTCCCAAAGCCATCTCCATTCCTGCTCTTGTGCTCTGATTAATGCTCACTGTGACAAGACCAACCAGGGTGTTCTTTTGGGGCTTTTTTAAAGGTGAGTGTAGGGGTGTCAAAAGTGAATGGCCCTTCATGTTGGAGTTTCTGTACCTTCATACTGGAGTTTTTATGTTTCTCTCTCACCCCTGCCATGTACATGCATTGTCCCCTCTTACTTGAGCAAGTAGCAAGGTCATATTATTAATGAGAAGAAGGAAAACAAAGGACAGGAGTGACAAAAGGAGACAGATGGAGACTCAGAAAACAGTTTATAAAAGTTAGTAAGTTTTTTTCCCCCCAGAAATGTAGGTCCAGGATCTAACATCAATTTTCTTTTATATTGCACTTATTTTTTTCTAGAAGTACCAGGAAATAAAATCATGAATATATATATATATATATATATATATATATATATATATATACACACACATATATATATATACATATTTCCTATATAAGGAATTTCCTAAAATAAGGTTAGAATTGTTGTTTTTAAAGAATGTTTTATAACTTCCAACACTAGCCAAGTAAGAGCCATGCTTCCCTCCATGATTCATGGTTAATAGCATACTTCCTTTAGACACCTTTATTTATCCTACAATAACATGAAAAATATGCCTGAACTGCCTTTATTTTTAGCCAATTTTATGTTGGCATTCCTTTAACAGCACATAGAGGGAGGGGTGCAGAGGGAGTCAATAAAGAAGAATGTGAAAATGTGTCTTTCTATAAAAACCAAGCCCCAAGTAGCAGTTGGACTTTGGCATATGTGTGGCCTATTAGTGCCTTCTGTCATAATAAGCCTTCTGGCAGAGCAATAACATCAAGGTGTTGTTTATACACTATAAAATGTTAAAATGGCATTGTAAAGATTAGCTGGAAGGCGAGGATTGTTTCAAGGGCTTGGTTGTTTTGTTTTCCTTTTCTTTTCTATTCTTGAGACTAATGGCACCCCCCCCTTCAAAAATTGCCTATTTCAGTAGTTTCAATGACTCTTTAATGGGAAAAATGTTACCTGCAGAGATGCAGAATGGCACATGGCTTAAAGGGACAAAGAAAAAGACTTTGTTGGAATCCTCAGCTCTGCCACAAATATACTTTGTCACCCAGGTTCACATCCCCCAATGTGCCTCTTACTTCAACCAATATTTGATGCAGCTGAGGGCTCAGGCACTGAGACCCCCGAGAGAATTTTTAAATCCCTGCACCACATAACAGTTAAAGAAAAGGAAAGTGTCTAAATTATGGGTTTTCCATTCTGATCTGTTTTTACCTAAGGTTCAGGAACATGAGGCCATCAAGTGGTGCCATCAGAATCATGAGTTTAAATTTCTTAAACAGAATGAGTTCAGTGTTTTTTAGTAGCTTAGTCCCTTTTGTATGTGACCTTTCCAAGAGGGGATTCCTTACAACAAATTCAAGAGGGAATCCTTACAGCAAATTACCGTAAAGAGAATAACCACGAGAGCTTCCCAGTGCTAAGACGTCCCCATGACTGCAGGGACAATAAAATCATCACACAGAAACATGGAAGAGATATTTACCCTGGGCTCAGCCCAGCTGTCCACTGAACAACTGATGCTACAATACCATGTGAGATAATTTAGGGAGATGAGAACACCAGTGTAGAGCTCACAGATATGGTGCAGACACTATCTCCCTCTTAATATGACAGCTGGAGGACAACCAGGATACAGACACAAAATAATATGGATTTAAGCCTCTATGAGTGAGTTTCTAGACCAGCATTTCAAATATAGCTGCCTCTGTCATCAACAAGATTTCCTGGGATGAAGAGATTGAGCCCATTTCAAACCCAACTTTAAAGGTTTTAAATTGACAGGCTGGAGGGGCTGAGGTACACCTTCCAGAATGCTTTCTCAACATCCAGAACTCTGTGGAAGAAATAGAGTTGAAAATCATAATTTTCAATTTCTAAACATTGAGTACCATTTTCCCAGCTCTCCTCAATATTTTGACTCCTCTGTAAAAAAAAATTCCTGTTTCCCAGCTGGCTTCTGAAGAGTACCAGGGAATGGGAATGTATTTAAAATCTTGATGTTAAAATTAAAACCTCTCCTGAAGAAGAAATCAGGGGGATAATCAGAGATAGCTTTATATAAGCTCATGGGAACACAACCTCTTCCCCCCACTTTTATTTATTTATATTCATTGTCAGTATTGCATTATTTTGGGTAGAACATACCAGATGATTTTCAGCACTGATTCCAAACTCTGTGGGCTTCCCCTTTCTTTAAAAGTCCCTAAGCAGCAGCCTGCTGAGACCTGGGAAGATGTGCCAGTCAAGCAGCCACTCAGCACTTGTTCAGTTTCTTATATTCTCTCCCAAAACATCTGTTACTGGTTGCTGTCAGATGCAGGATACTGGGCTAAACTGAGTATTTTTTCTGTCCCAAAGATTATGTCATTGTAACAAATATCTCCATGACAAAAAAGTGCATATTTTGATTCCTACCATCTTCTGATGATGAGGTTTGGAATTTGGGTGGATCCAGGGGAAAGCCATGGGTTGGAAAAAGTCTACAGTTTGGTCCCATTATTTTCATACTAGTTTGGTAGATATTTTTCTAATCAGTTTGCAACAGACCTGAATAAGGAAGGCCCGTGGACTCTCTGGACTCCCTAACTTTCCTCATCTCCAAGCTATATCCCCTTTCCTACAATTTAAGATGAATCTGACTCTCTTATCTTCATTAAACATGGGAAATAGCTAATTCTTACTTTATTCTTTTTTCCCCTTCATTTTAAGGGTTTTACAATTCTTTCCCACAATTTGCCTTCTGTACCAGCATCCTCATCTGCATCGTTGTTGCATAATCTTAAGGTCTCTTGCAATTAAAACTATTCCATTATTCCATGATCAATCTTTTATGGGAGCTCATGGTTTTCATCTGAGGACATTCTTATAGCTCTCCTCTTCATTTTCTCCAGTTTTACTCTTCAGTCAAAAATCTAAGGTCCCAACCAGGTAACAGTACCATGTCTGAAGGTTCGTGCCAATTGCAAGTGGCAGGGGCAGACACCACTCTTTGCATAATGCTTTCTTCTCTCAGGTAGGTCTGCTTCTATGGAATCTTTCCTTCATCAAAATCAACCCATAGTAATATTTAAGGTTCCAAATTAAAAAAAAAAAAAAAAAAAAACAACAAACAAACAAACAAAGTACCTGCAAACAAACAAACAAACAAACAAAAACTAGATCAAAGAAATATATTGTAAAACAAAGCATCAAAGAAATTATTAGTTATCCTTCGCTTTATTATCACCATAATAACAAGGCAACAGATTTCACTTCACACTTCCTTCTTGCAAAAGGTGAATTATGTTTTGTGGTTTGCATGTAGTCCAACCAGCAAGCACCAAGAGAGATGGCAGCATTTTAATTAAAATTGATAAAGCCTCTCTGAAAATTAGTCTGGGGAAAACACATCTTGTAAAATACAGAGCTGCCAAGTTTTGGCTGGAGGCTGAAGCAGGGTTTGCGGGAACTGGAAAGAACCTGTACTGGGCCAGTGGGAGACCAGGAACAAAATCACACTGGTACAATCACTTCTGCTGAATTAAAAAGTGCTCAAGGAAAGACAACAACTTTAATTACCAAAATGCCATCATGTGCAAACAAAAAGGAATTGAAGAGATGGTCTCCCCTGTCATCTCCAGAAGGTTCAAAAATCCCCAGCTCATTTTACATGCAGTTGGTGATGGAAGATACCTCAGCTTCCTGTGCCTTCTCACTTCTGAATTCTGAACAGTATGTTCTCTAGAGCAGGAAGAATTCCCTAATAATTATTTTTCTTCTAATTCTCTAGTATTCCCTATGTAATATTAATGTGGTCTAAACCCTAACCTGTGTTTACCTACTTAATGTTCTAACAACAACCCATGAGGTTTGAACCTAGTGGAGAGTAATGAGGTGGAGACATGTATCTGCTACTGCAAGATGAGTTTGGGTTAAGGCTGTAATACAAAAGTTATCATGCCATGGATTAATTCATTCAGCCCTGCACAGGTCACCATAGCCTGCAGTTTTTTCCAGCCCTGTGACTGTTTTGTCTCTTCTCACCCTCAATATCAGCTGTCCTGAAGATATTTCTCTGTCCTAAACCTATATCAGACCAGTGGGAAATGGCACTTTTGTTATCTCATGGATGTGGAAACCCAAATGGCAGGAAGGTATCTATAGCTCCATACATAGTTCCACCTGATGATGTTCATCAAAGCCAGTTGTGGTATGCACCAGGAGATGTGTAGGGGCTGGAGAGAGAAGCAAGGGAAGAGCTTTTTTGCCATCCCTGCTGCATCTCTGTCTCCACTTATGTCAAACATCCCTTTGGCAGAAGCTCACCATCACTATGCAGGAGCATAAAGCAAGAGCTGTGTGCAGGAGGCAGAAGATTGGCAGGCCAGAAGCATCAGCTGTGCTATAAAATTATGTTAATGTGCTAAAATGGAGTTTACTTGGAAATAACCACTTTCAGTTATGGAGGACTGGGTTTCTTGAGCTCTTAGGGTTTTTTCTTTTTTGTTTTTTTTTTGACCGGTTTTCTTGAGCTCTTAGGGTTTTTTGGTTTTTCTTTTTTTTGTGTGTGTGTGTGTCTCTTTCTCCTGTCCACTTTCATCTTGACCTGGTTCCTCCAGCCTTCTGCCACAGACACCTGGGGCCAAGTGCAGAAAATGGGTTTTGTGTTAGCAGCAGCCGCCATTTGGCAGAAATAAACTACCTACTCATTAAAAGCCTGTCACCTCTGCTGTCAGCTTTACAGAAACTTTAAATCCCAGTAAACACTGACAGCTGCCCATTATTGAGTATTGTGTCCTGTATTATTCCATCTCTGCTGCAGTGAAGTTCAGTGGGGGAAGAATAAATAAATAAATAAATAAACAACAACAACAACAACAAAATATATATATCACAGTTTCCCCCTTGCCAGAAGCAACATGTGCACCTGGAGAAATTTTCCCAGTGAGCAAAAACTGGATACAAAACTATATTCTGAGGAAACTGCATTTTATCTTGTGTCCCCCATTCTGCATGAGCAATTATTTGTGTGGATATATGACCACTTTAGCCTGTGTGTGTGCCCATGTCCTTGACTGTTTGTGACTTCAGAGCAGTGCTACTTTTGTGCAGAATTTAACTGTTGACACAGACTCCACATGAATAAATAAATAAATAAATAAAAATAGAAAACATGGAGGACCGGTTTTCTTGAGCTCTTAGGGTTTTTTGGTTTTTCTTTTTTTTGTGTGTGTGTGTGTCTCTTTCTCCTGTCCACTTTCATCTTGACCTGGTTCCTCCAGCCTTCTGCCACAGACACCTGGGGCCAAGTGCAGAAAATGGGTTTTGTGTTAGCAGCAGCCGCCATTTGGCAGAAATAAACTACCTACTCATTAAAAGCCTGTCACCTCTGCTGTCAGCTTTACAGAAACTTTAAATCCCAGTAAACACTGACAGCTGCCCATTATTGAGTATTGTGTCCTGTATTATTCCATCTCTGCTGCAGTGAAGTTCAGTGGGGGAAGAATAAATAAATAAATAAATAAACAACAACAACAAAAACATATATATATATATATCACAGTTTCCCCCTTGCCAGAAGCAACATGTGCACCTGGAGAAATTTTCCCAGTGAGCAAAAACTGGATACAAAACTATATTCTGAGGAAACTGCATTTTATCTTGTGTCCCCCATTCTGCATGAGCAATTATTTGTGTGGATATATGACCACTTTAGCCTGTGTGTGTGCCCATGTCCTTGACTGTTTGTGACTTCAGAGCAGTGCTACTTTTGTGCAGAATTTAACTGTTGACACAGACTCCACATGAATAAATAAATAAATAAATAAAAATAGAAAACACATTCACCCAGAAAAACTACACCATCACCAAGCAAAAAGCCCCTTTTGTCATTGCATATGCAGTAGCTCTGCAGAGAATAGCCTGTTCTTTGTTTCCATCCAAAGAGACATTATTTTATTTGACACCCATGGAGCTGCACAAATGAGAGTCAGCAGGCATCAAGCCGTCCTCTTGGAAAAAGAGTTGGCATCTCCCTCCCTGGCACATCTGGTGAGTTTGAATGGCATTCACTGGCACGGCTTTGCAAAATTAATTACATTCCAAAGCCTTGTCACAAACAATAAACCCTTGTGCCAAACGCTGATCTTTTGTTTTCTGCCAGATGTAATGCATCTGCTTCTCTTTATCAGGTTTAATCCTATTTGGCTTTTGCAGTGCAGTAAACAATGCTGTGGAAGTTGGAAATGAAAAGTGGAAGGATGTGGAAAGGCACTGAGCAGGAGGAGAGACAGAGATGCCACGTGGTTAAAACACTTGGTGTGGAACAGCTGGATAATGTGTTGTCATGAGGCACAGCCATGGTGAGAAAGGCCTTTCCTCCTTAGTGAGATTGCATCAAGCACCAGTGTGAGGATAAGGCCTCAGTCAGCTGTCAGAAATCCCCCTCAATGGGCTGGGTGCTCAGTGTCTTATTTTGCATGTCTAATTTTTCTCAATTATTTCACCATATAATCTGGTGCAGGAAGATCATTCTCAGTGTGGTATCTGAAACTCAAGGAAGGCTTCATCCACAACGAGAAATAAGGTACAATTAAGCACAATTTAAAAAAAAAATCTTTATTTTCCCCCACATTAGAGCTTAATTATTTGTTAATCCTAAAAGAGAACTGAATGGGTTCAAAACAAAATTTAATCCACCTGCTGCTACCACCAGGCATGGTCTTGAAAAGATCTGTGATTCTACAATGTAGAAGGCCTTGGTTTTGTTATTCCTTCCCTCTCAGCCAGTCCCATGTATCTCATTAATATAGAAATACCCATGTCCTTATGCTGCTATGCTAAATATATTTTCAGTGGTGCACGTAGCTGCAAGCCTGTGACCCCCTTCAGTCCTTACACTCCATCTCCTGCTGTCTTTAGTCTTGATGTGGTACAAGAGGGTCTGAGTGGTACATCTCACTTTCTCTTAAATTCCTTAAATTAAACAAGCTATGGTTGCCACTACTGGGAAATTTGGCTGGGTTGTGACAGAGGATCAGAAAAAAGCAGCCTGAAGTCCCCTCCTGGTGGGGTTTGTGCTCTCTAGGGATGCCTTTGTCACATGGACTTTTCCTTTTTTAATATAGTTTTCGAGAAGAATAATTTTTAACTAGTTCAAGGTTAGTAGTTCCTGACATTGAAACTGTCAGAATTGGAAATAAACCAAAACAGTTTCAGTCACTGACGAGCTGGAACTGAAGTAAAATTTTACTGGTTCAATGGCCTTCCCTCCTGGTGTAATGAAATCAAACCTGCATGACTGAAAAAAGCAGAAAGGAGAATGAATGAAGAAGCAGGAGACTGGATTTCAATTTGACTACCTGGTTTGTAATGTTTCCTCTATTTCAGTTCAAGGACATTAATAGCCTCAACTGCCTGATGTATTTAGAACTTTTTCCTGTCTGGCTCAAAACTTTCTGTAGAAATTTAAAGTATGAACATCAGTTTGGATTCATAACTGCTATTCATCACCACAACTTTATTTAAATTTTAACAATAATGGGTCATTTAGGCATGAGACCTCATTCCCTGTGATCTCTTTCTCTTCCTGTGTGTGAGTTTCAGGCATCAGTCACACCTTGGGTGTCTGCAATAGTTATTGTTGGTGAAGCAGCCCAGATGTCACACTGGGAGCTATCAAAGGAAAGAAACAGGGCTGAATTAACCATCTCTGGGACCCTCCATTGGACAGGAAATGTTTGCTGCTCAAAGGAAGCTGTCAAGTCAACAGATAACAGGAATTTGAAAGCCAGGTTCTAGAAGAAGTTGGCAAGAAGACTCCACTGGAACAAGGATTGGAATCTGTTGCCCAGGGAAGTGGTGGAATCATCATCCCTTTAAATGTTCAAAAACCAAGTCAGCGTTGCTCCTGGGGATAGGGTCTAGTGGCCAACATGGTGTTTCCAGGATATCAGATGGACTTCATGATTTTAATGATCTTTCCACCTTAAAGATTATACAATTCTACGTCTCCAAAGCTGCAGAAAACAGTTTGTTTTGTTCTAAGCATTTTTAAAAGGACACAAAAGGGATGTTAACTTTTCAAAGGTTAATTTTGAAAGCTAAAAGTTAGTCAGTGATTACTGGAAACTAATTTCTTTGCTCATTGTACACAATTCAGTGCCACCTGAATTCTCTTGAGAAGTTGTTTGGTTTTGAATTAGAGAGTTGGTGATCATCATGGCTCTTCCTAAGACTCCCAAGGTCTGATCTCTGCTATCATCTCTGTGACAGAGTCAACCAGGACAGACCATTTCATTACCATTTTCATGTTAGTTTTTCCCTGCCTGAAACATGTGAATTGTAATAATTATCTCATCAACAAATTGCTCTGAGATCTACAGCTGAAACTGTAACACCTGGAGCAGTCATGGTGGTCATGATCTTTGAGGGTTACCCACCATGGGTGTGTGAAGATTCTGCAGCAGATATACAAGACACAGAGGCCAGATGTCTCAGAATTCCTTTATTACAAACTACTACAAAATTACTATCAATTAAACCATATATATATATATATATATATATATATATATATATACACACACATAAACATATAACCTTGTAGATTCATAGAACAATTAAGGTTGAAAAGAACATCTAAAAACACCACGTCCAACCACCAATCCACCATCACCATGCTCACTATGAGACTCTATCCTGAGTGCAGTACCAACAGATTTTTTGAACACTTACACAGATGGTGAATCTGAAACTTCCCTGGGCATCCTGTGCCAATGCTGCACAACACTTTCTGTGAAAGAAATTTCTTTAATTTCTAATCCAAACCTCCTCTGGTGCAACTTGAGACTATTTTATCTCATTCTGTCACTATTTTATCTCATTCTGCCACTTATAACCTCAGAGAGACTGATATCCACCTCCATACAACCTCCCTTCTGGTAATTGTAGAGAGCAAGAAGGGCTCCTCTTAAATATAGAGGACATATAATATTTTGCAAGCTATTACAGAATTCCAATCAGTGAAGTAAATATATGCTTATGAACCTTTATCCTATATATGCTTATGAACCTTTATTTAACATAAATAATTATATGCTTATGAACCTTTATTTAGCACTATGTCAGGGCTAAAAATATACATATATGTGAAGTGTTGCAGGCATAACTTGCACCATACTGTTCCCAGAATTTGGGCTTAACAGTAGAAAATTCTCACTTCAAAAATTACCTGCCTTGTGGCATCTGGAGTCAGCCAGGTGTCCCCATCAAGGGTCCAGGCTGTCTGGACATCTTACACAGGGAAGATCTTGCAGAGAAGTTAATTTTCTGTCATTACTAAGTTCCTTTTCATACCTTTTTGGGTTAGACATATGAAGATGAAATTGTGTCAAGGGATGTTTGGGTTGAATATTAGGAAAAAGTTTTCACCCAGAGTGGTTGGACACTAAAATGTGATCCCCAGGGAAAGGGTCACAGCACCAAGCCTGACAGATTTCAAAGTGTGTTTGGACAATGGTCTCAGGGACATGGATTCTTGTTGTTGTCCCATCTGGACTTCAATGGATCCTTTTAGGTCCCTTTCAACTCAGAAAGGGATTATTCTATTCTATTCTATTCTATTCTATTCTATTCTATTCTATTCTATTCTATTCTATAATCAACAAAACTGAAAAACTCTATGGTAATATCCATAATAAAAACAATAAAGAGTACAACTTCAAAGTTAATCCCCCACAATCCTAATTTTTTTCTAACAATGTTGTTAAGCAGACATATGAGGAAGATTCAGCCTACCTGATTAGTGTTAATATGTATATGCAGTTGCCATAATCAGTTTTCATGTGTGCAGTCCCTCACAGCAGGTCATCCTAGAACTTTAGGGTCATACCAGAACCACAGACACACCTCTGCTTCCAGAGGGGAAAGTGAAACATCTTCTGCATTGTTGGAGGCATTGTAATCCCAGTTCTTCAGCTTTCCACTTTTGTTTACAGAGTCTGTTTCAATTCAACCTTTTTAAATAATTGCATCTATACCTAAGCTGTGATGTTTTCCTCTACATTAAGTATTCTCTAACACTGTCTAGGATCAGATAATTAAGAAAGTCCACATAAGACAGCTACAAGTAACTACAATAGTCTGTTAGTGACTTTATTCTCCCTGTCATTCCTTTCATAGGCTCAATTTACTGTCTGTTTATCTTTATTTGTCTATCTGGATATCTAAAAGACATTTTCCTGGAAAGCTTGTTGCAATTGTTAACTTTATAAGTTAGTGAATAACAAAATAATCTTAGTATTTCTTCAAGTTTTGTTACCTTTCAATTATATCAAAGATACCCTCCTTTTGCACTAGAAAGGGTTCAGAATCATTCTAGATATATATATATACAAATTCCTCCCTTTCCTTCATTTAGGTTTTTCTTCAAAATCCATTGAAGAGTTCAAGAAGACTACTAAATCTCACTGAAGCCAGTAGACACTCATGCTCTGTAAACTGCAGTTTGCAGTGACCTGTACAGCTCAGTGTATCAGTACTTGATTTCCCTGTTGTCACTTCCAGACCTCTGCATCTCACTCGGCACTGTTAGCTACACAATTTTCTTGCAATAACTCAATACCTTTAGGAGTTGCATGGCATGGTACTTACAAGGTTTAAATATTTCTTCTTCCACTGCAGAAAAGTTAATTGCACTGGGGCTGTGCTTTGCCAGCCCCAATTAACACAGAAGCTGAAACTGCAGCTTAACATTCTGGTCATGTGCATGGGTATGATCTGTGACACCTCAAGTACCCACCCTCCCACATCCTTTGTTCCTTCCTGAACCCCTTTGTGGGGTTCTTGCCACAATTTTCAAACATAAAAGTTCAATTGGTGTGAAGTAAAAGTATTGGAAGTAGAAGGGGATTTTTAGAGTTTTCACAGTTGTTTACAGTTGAAGAATCTCCACCTAGTTCAATTATACTTGAGCAGCACAATAGCCCAACCCCAAATTCCCAGCTCTCATGATCATGCAAGTATCCATTGCTCCACCTAGCTGAAAACAAGCCAAGATTTTTGCGTTTTCATCTATATAATGAAAAGGAGATTTAAGAAAATCTTACACTTCCCTTTTATTTCAAGAAAGTTTCTAAACCAGAGCCTAAAGGAAGTGACAGAAAGGAAAACAGAAGAGTGTGTGGATCTCTTAAGCTTGCCAGGTAAAGTGGAACTGTTGGGTGCTCAGCTCTGAAACAAAGAATTCCTTGAATCAAAGAGCATGAAAAAAATCCACCATCATCATATTTGACTTGAGCAGCCATCAGAATCCCCATGCTAGTGGCATGGCCAGGTTAGAAGAACTGGACAATGCAATGGGATTCCTGTGAATCTGTCTTTATTTGTTTACCAGAACACATATTCTGCTTTTTCTGAGTAGAGTTGAAATCATTTGAGCATTTTTGAACTCAGGGAACAAAGTTTATTTCAGTCAACACTTGTATCTTTGCCTTCAAAACATATTGGAGAAACTTCAACAATATTTACTCTACACTAGGTGCAGGGAGCTGTAACGTAAAAAAAAATAGGTATAGATTTACAAGGAAGGCTTAGGTTTCATCACTGTAATAACTGATTCTAAGCCACCCTTAAGCTGTTTTTTCCATCTGCAGGAACAGAAGTTCACTGAATTAATCTAGCTCAACATTTTATCGAGGTAGGATGCTAGGCAGCTACATACAGGAACTGTACTCTCCTACACTCTATGCTGGTATATTAGCCCTTATGCCTTGCTCTTTCTGTGCTTTCACTTCTTTTGGAAAATACAAAAAAGTGCCCAGTTTTTTGTTTTTTTTTTTAAATCTACACTATTGCCATGCTGGTATATTAGCCCTTATGCCTTGATCTTTCTGTGCTTTCACTTCTTCTGGAAAATACAAAAAAGTGCCCAGTTGTTTTTTTTTTAAAAATCTACATTATTGCTCAAAAATAGACTTGTGTGTATATGTTTTTACTACTCTTATTACTGCTACTTATGCACTACCTGTACCTAACAATCACAACAGCTATAGTCCCAACCCCAAAAACAAATATTAACATAACCACACTACTTGCCTTTGTGGGAGTTTCACAGATTTTAAACCTTTCAACTTTTTCTCATTGTTTAACTCACATATTTCAGAGTTCAATATTTATTAAATACTTGTCACAGTCATCTTCAGTTATCCTGGTTTAACTCCTAAAGTGTCAAACTCCTTAACTTCTTTGACTCTTTCTGTTCTTTTTTTTATGTATCTAATTTTATTTGTATTCATCATACAAAATTGCTACCAGCTGTACATCATCTCATCAGTAAAATAAGTGTCATATTTTTCTGAGAACTGGGCTAATGATGTGCCCTGCTTCCTGGAGAAAATTAAGATGGCATAAAAAAGAAGGAAATTTGACTACAAAGTCTTTGTTTAACCCATGAGACCATTCTTTGAGAAAAATGTGCAAAGTGAATCACCTCTGTGAAATAAAACCGCAAGCTAAAATTACTTCAGTTGATAAGCAATTAGGAAAATGCAGGACACTTAAAGAGGAACTCCACACCCAACTGTTGGCACAATTCACTGGAAGTAAATTGTTAACTCTCACTAAATCTAATGAACATATTCCCCAAAACTGCCATGTAAACAGCCGCATGTTGGGTTAGCTTGGACACACAGGCAAATTCAGGATAATGCCAAATGGGCAGTGGCAGAGTTTCAGTGGCATAAACCTGAGGCAAAATATAGAACCAGGTCTTCTGAGCTCATGACAAGATGAAGTATCAATGTTTCCACTGGAGAAGTCATAGTGTCTCCATTCACGCCTAAAAAAGTTAAAGAAAAAAAAAAGGCTGTAGAAATAAAGTGATTCTGTGAACAAAGGAGGAATATGGGCTGTTGAGGGCTCCTTCATAATAAACAACTACTGGACAGAGCCAAAATCTGAAACGACCAGACTGACCAGTGTCCAGTGACAGACCATATAATTAGTGAGCTACAGAGCATAAAAACAACTGACTGCTTCCAATTATGATGTGAAAGGGCAACTTCACAGTTGTGCCACTTCGTAGTTCTGGGGAAAGGCAAAGGAAAATGTGTTAAAGGCCTAATGAGGTGTGTGGGTGGAAGTTACTGCCACAGTTTACAGCGGCTCAAGTTGTTAGTTCCTACCATGTGTCACTATCCAAGGGAAAGAGGGAATGCGAGGGAGGCTGGGATGGGAGCAGAGTGTGGGAAGGCATTTTCTCACTGGGATAACTACAAGTAAAGATTTCCTTTCTCTTCTTCCTGAACAGATCATTATATCAACAGACATTATATTTTAAAAGAGCCATTTTAAGATTCCCAGACAGATTCAGTAATTGATTCAGCATTTTTGTTATCCACAAGACACATTTGCTTATTTTAGGCAGTCTGGGGATTTGTTCCCTCAAGTTCCTTAAAATACAAAACAGAGAGGAATGAGGTAGGGACCTCAGTACATCTGCAGGAACAGACAGCACAGAGGGACCACTGTCTATAATACTGGGTGAAACTATAACCCCAATGAGAACCTCTCAGGATACACTCAGCCCACATAAACTTCTCTTGAAAGACCCACTGCACCCTCCACTTACTCACAGAACACACCATCTTGTCACTTACAGCTGGCACAGACAGCTGAGATGGCAGAGAGTCAACCACTCATTTGACAGTCCCTAATTTAAAAGATAAATCACTTCTGAGTAGATTAATTGAGTTTTCCAAAGGGTATCCTTTTGGCAATGGCGTTTTTCAGCACTGCCTTTCCACCTACCCTCAAGGGGTGAAGAGATCAGCAGACTTGCTTTGTGCAAAGAGGCTGCATAATCTGTAGAGAAATACAGACAAATAGCTATTTGGCAGTTTGTGATGACACCACAATATCAGCTCCTTGAGATTCCATTCAGAATGCTCATCCCCACATGGTTCTTCCAGGCCTGACCAACCTGGGAGGCTCTAAATCCTGAATTATTAAGAAGTATCTGGTATTAAAGGAAACAGCAGAAAGAAAAGGTCACAAAGAGACATTATTATTTTCCTACTTTTCCAAAAATTAGGAGTTCTGAAAGACCCTGAAAACCCATAACTGCATACTGGTTGAGAAGAGGGAATATTGTTTTTATTGTTGTGAAAGGCTATTGCAGAATTTTAACCTTCACTTAATACTTTGAGTTGCTTCTGGTTTGGACTCAAAATTTTTGAGTTTCTGCAGGATGAGCCAAGAAAATAAGTGGTCAGCCTGCAAAGAATTTAGGTGACATTTAAATAAAACAACAATTCAAATATTCCTCTCGCAGCTGGCTTGCATCTTCTACAGCTGATCAGCTCCTTGTCCTATCAGGCATTACAAGCCCTGCTGACCACAGGGGAATCACTCAGAGGGTTTTTTTAAAGGAAATTCAGGTGCTAGACCTTCAGTTCCCCTATACCACCAAACAATAGGATCCAGAAGCACGTTAAAGTCAGTGTTCTGTCTGTGCACATTGTAGATGAGAACAGCAGTATTTTCACTCCAGCTCCCCCAACAGACCCAGACATACTTCCAACCACTTTACAACCAAGATTCTCAAATCCTTGGTTACAGTGGGCAAACTCTGGATCTCCTGCTCCTCACAACACAGAGGAAGTCAAAAAACATCCTGGGTCCCAGGTGACTTAAAGAGGAGTCTCAATCCAGGGAGCCTCCAGTGGCCAGCACCTGCTTCAAGAACACTCATTTCATTTTATTATGGGAATATCAAAATTGCAAAGCATTAAAATATGAAAAGCGTGTTTAATCAATCAACTCCAAATCCTTCCCTTGAGCTGTGGCAGGAATCACTGTATAATGGAGAGTTCAGGGGTCCACCAAAGATCCTCAGCCAGGATCTACCAAGTCCTCTGCTGCTCTTCCTCATCAGTCAGCTGCACTTTCATTTTCCTTGAACATAAAAACCAGCCATTTCCCTGGAAGTCACAAAACTCCCTGGGTCCCAGGTGACTTAAAGAGGAGTCTCAATCCAGGGAGCCTCCAGTGGCCAGCACCTGCTTCAAGAACACTCATTTCATTTTATTATGGGAATATCAAAATTGCAAAGCATTAAAATATGAAAAGCGTGTTTAATCAATCAACTCCAAATCCTTCCCTTGAGCTGTGGCAGGAATCATTGTATAATGGAGAGTTCAGGGGTCCACCAAAGATCCTCAGCCAGGATCTACCAAGTCCTCTGCTGCTCTTCCTCATCAGTCAGCTGCACTTTCATTTTCCTTGAACATAAAAACCAGCCATTTCCTAATTATGTATTCTTATTCTTTTTTCTTTTTCAGAGTGTCACTGCTAAATTCCTACACAGACAGGATTTTTTTTGATTTTGAAAAATTAGATTTTTCAGCCAACATAAAGCATGTTAGTACAAGTCTTTCCTGCTTGTATTAGTACACACCATGCCATGGTGTGTACATGGTTTTGCACACTACTGCAATCAGTATGCCACAAAGTAACACTATGAGCAGCACTGGAGCTGCTGTTCATCTACCAAGAAATTATGTCAAAGGAAACCAAAAAACAAGCAAGTAAAAAAAATTTGAAGTGAAAAAGTAAATTACAGTGAATTGTAAAAGTTCTTTCTCTAGATTAACACTTTCCTCATGGAAAACTCTTTTTCCATGGAGACAGGGTGAAATATTTTTATTCTTATTTGATAAAATAACTATGTTTGACAGAAAGCTGTCAGGAAAAAAGTGATCTGAGTTTCTCTCAGTATAAAAACTGCATCTCAGCAGAAAGAGGGCATTGGTTCTGGGCATGGAGCAGAAACTCTGGAATCTCTGGGAGCTGGCTTGGGGGTGAAGAGAAAAGAGAAAGAATAAGGATTCATCTACAGTTTCTAAGAATAATCCAGAGAAGCAAATGAGCTCAGGGAAATGTTTTGTCCACAGGGTAAACCTTTCGGATATAGATGAACACGGCTTGTTTGTAGACCTTGATGAAAAGTAGTCTGAGACATTTGTTTCTCTTGGCTGTGGTGGCCGGGGTTAGCTACACACTTCTGCTTGTCATGGTATTCAAGAGTCTGGGAAATGTTACTTTTCCTGAGGAGAGGGTGTTTTGGAAACAGTGGTAAATCTCAGTTTCAATTAAAGCAACCATGTAAGGTGTTTTCTTTTTTATTTTTCTTTTTTTCTTTTTCTTTGCTATTTTTCTCTTTTTTCTTTTTCTTTTTCTTTTTCTTTTTCTTTTTCTTTTTCTTTTTCTTTTTCTTTTTCTTTTTCTTTTTTTTAATTTTTTTTTCTTTTTTTCCTCTTTCTCTTTTTCCTTTTCTCTTTCTTCCTCTGATTTGACTGACCTCCTCAAAGTGGAGGCATTGTAACATGGCATTGTGGTTCCTCACTCTGCAGCTGGAGAAATTCTGCCATGGCAAACACTTAGGGAAATGATGTTTGAAATGTCTGCACATACTTTCTGAGATGAGACAGGGGTTTCTCAGTTATCTGAAAGTCCTGGAGAAGCACATACTCTATTTTGCAAAGTTTTGTATGCAGGCAAGAGTTTTGAGGCAAAACACTGAAAAGGCAAAATCCGTTACAGCTGCAAAGGAACTATTTTGTCATGAGACTCAAATCACACAGAGATGATCTATAAGCCAATCTTTCCTCAGCCTATTTTCTTTTTAAGTGTTGTAATCCCAGAAGTGGGTTAGTGCAGGGATTGCAGGTGGCTCTGCTGTCATGAAAACTGTTTTATTTGATAAAGGAAACTTTTCATAAAATGTCTTCAAGAAAAATTTTTCACACCCTTTGAAGTACGCCAAGCCACTACATTTTATTTTCCACAGGGAAAGAAAGTAGCTGCATGTAAGACTATGTCTGGAGTGACTTTTGCTTCCACAGGAAGCTCTCCTGAATGTTTGAATGTTTGAAAGTGCTTGTATGTGGCAATTCTGCACACCAGTACTTCACAGAAGAATAAAATACTTTCTTCAAATCAAAAATCCAGGAGAAAGATGGCCAGCCATTTTTATCCCTTTTTTGTATTCTCTTAAAAAAAACTTCTGAAATCTCACTCTAACCACCCAGGAATGTACCACAATTTGCAAATGCTAGCTAATATTTTTCTTTGACTACCTACAATAATCTTTGGTATTTCTACATGACTGAAACAGTCACCACAGCTTTCATGTCCTAATAAAATGGCATCACACTGAAATGGAATTTATGCCATAGTTATGGATATGAAGCACAGGCTGTTCCTCAACCATGAGCCAGAACAGGAACTTGTGGCTTGAAATTTAAGTCAAGTCCTGAGTGTCAAGTTAGGGAAAGTATTGCATATTTAAGTCTGTTTATCTTCCTCTTGCAGATTAAAATTGTATGGGTGCCTTAGAGACAGGCTATTATCTTATCTGCTTTAAGCCACAGAAAATAATTTTGTCTAAAATGTACATGTAAAAACTCTGCTCTAATATTAATTCTTTTAAAGTCAGAGATATAGAACATTCTTTCCAAAAATTAAAGGCATTTTCTTCATGAGGCATCCACACATCTCTTGTCTTCAACAACTCTGTTGCAGTAAGAGTCAGATATCTTGGCCCCTGCGTGCCAGGGAAATCTCTACCACTCTTGTGAGAATAGTTAAAATTAAATTTGCCACTTTCTTCATATTTATATATCTATGATGAAGCAAAAGATTACTGGTTTTTTAAGAACTATTTTTTATAACATAGACCAAAATGAATTTGCACTTATTTCCTGTTTGTCTTTGACACAAGGACTTGAATATTTCTTTTTTGATCTGTATAAAGCACTGGGCACTCTCAGCCACAGATTATGGGCTTTTCAGCTTATTCCCCTTTGATATATCTAAACTGCTTCTTATCAGTCCTATGTGCACAGGGGAAATGGTAGATTTGGTTCATAATGCATATTTAGACACGAGGGATTGCAATGTCACCTTTTCCTCATATGCAAAGTCTCCTAATGGCTGTCAGGAAGCCATGGTCTAAAAAAATGTGTGTTCCTGGGCTCATTCCTACTTAGAAATGAAGCAGTGACCAGTTAATGTTTAATTATTTTGGTGAGCTGGAGTTTAATTTCACATGGGACATAACACTGAGGCCTGGAAAAGCCTCGCTGGGCTACTCAGACACTCTTTTGTTACAAAAGAAAGGAACCTAAACAAACTACATGAAGTTTCCACGGGAAGCAAAGAACAATCCAGAAGGCAGCAAGCCAGACAGAAAACACTCAAAACATTAGAAACAAAACAAAGATAAAACAAAAGGCAGAAATTCCTTTAAAGACAAGTGCACCAATTAATGTCTGAGCAGTTTTGCATTCTCCTGAAGCACACCAACAACTTGATTGAAAGGAATGGCAAACACAAACCTCCTCACTGTAGGTGGTCTTAGACAAAATTTACAGAAGTACTGCTTATGTCAAATAATATGGAAAACAGACCCAAAGCCACGCATTTATTTTTAATAATAAGCTTAGAAATGAAGGCATAGGGAAAACAAAGGAGGATGGTCTTGAATGTATTAGGTTTAGACTTGAGAAAATGACCCTGTTCCCATCTCTGCCAAACAGTCTTGGCTTCTTTCAGCTTGTTGATGAAGGACTAACCCTCACTATGCCTCAGTTTTTCATTTTGCAAGCAGATAATATTTGTTTTGACATCTCTTTTAAAAATATATTTTTTTAAAAATATGATCTCTGAGATATTTGGAGTGATACATGTTATTTTATGGGGCAGCTGTAAAGTGCCATGGGCACTGTGGAATTTGATCATCATTTCTTCACGTATACACTACAAAAATAAAAACAAAATGTATGTTCAAATTTCTTATGTCCAAATCTCTGCTATCAATATAGACCATTCTGTTCCCCAAGGCAATGTATCACTTTTGCAGCTATCAAGATATTGCATATGAACTATCACCTGCAGGAGAAATAGGGCCTCTGCAGAGTATTAGTGCTAGCAATTTTTATTTTTTTTAGATTTCAACTGAGATCAGGAGTACTATCAGCAATTCTGTAAAAGCTTCAGCAAACCTGAAAAAGAACAGCTAAACAAAAAAAGTTAATACTTCTGAAGCTCATGAATTTGAAATAATGTCATCACAAACTTGCTCTAAATATACTTTGTTTCCCACAGCTCTCCAACAATTAGCATTATGTAAGGTCTCTGCATGTTAGCATAGATGATAATCCCCAACATTTCCTAACAGACAGGTACCAATAGCATTGTTTGATCCTCTGGCAAGATGCAGTCTCTAATGGATTCACCCATTCTGCTTTCAGTTTCAGGCACAAATCTATCTCCCTCTAAACAGTGGGCTCCTTTTCAGGGGTGGGGTTTTTTTTTTTGTTTTTTTTTTTGTTTTTTTTGGTTTTTTTGTTTTTTTTCCCATACATTCTCCTTTCCAAGAGCAAATTAGAAAATCAGGTGCATGTGTAAAATGGGAAATACAGCAAATTTGTGCATTCACTCACCTGTGTCTGAGTTCCTCCTCTCCCTCTACATCATCACTTTCTGGTATCAGAGAATCAGAATAACCACAGAACCATGGGATCACAGAACCCTGGAGTCACAGAATCATAAAACAATAGAATTATAGCATGGTTTGGGTTGGAAGGGACCCAAAGGATCATTTTGCTCCCACTCTCCTTCCATGGGCAAGGATGCCCCTCGCTAGACCTGATCTAAACCTGCCCTCTGTCAGTTTAGAAGTGCTGTCTCTTGTTCTGCCCATGTAAAAAGTCCTTCTCCCTCCTTCTTATAAGCCCCCTTTAGAGGAGGGAGGCCACAACAAGGTCTCCTCAGAGCATTTCCTCCTCCAGGCTGAACCATGCCAGCTCTCAGTCTTTCTCCACAGCAGAGGTGCTCCAGCCCTCACAAAATCCTTGTGACCCTTCATGTCCTTCCTTGCAGCTTCAACAAGGTGCCACTGACTGCTCCCTGCCCCCTTAGACAGCACCACAAGCCTTTTAGTTCATTCTCTTGAGGTAAAGGGCTGATAGACTGTCTCTGCAGTCCACAGATGCAAAACTGTGATCTGCTCCTGCCGTGCTGATCTTTGACATCAATATCCGTGAGAGCAGTCTGTCTAGGAGTCCTGTTTTAAAATCGCAGAATCACAGGATGGTACGAGCTGGAAAAGGCCTTGAAGAACACTGGGTTGGGACACCTTCCACTAGACCAGCTTGCTCCAAGCCCTGTCCAACCTGGCCTTGAACAAAGAAAAGTCCTATCTCCACTCAGGTCCTTTCAAGACACATAAATGTTCACTCTTGAAAAATGAGCTCTGGACCCAGAGCAGAGGGACAGAGTCACCTGCCAGCCTGAAACTGGCATCTGTGAGTTCCTCCTGGCCCAGTATTGGCACCAAGGGGAGACTGCTTCTCTTTCCCTGTGTGCAGTCACTGTATTGAAGAACTAAATCCACCATGAGCTCTGTAGGTGACTCTTGGCCATGATATAAATGCCCTGTGTGATAAGGATCAGGCTGCACAGTGCAGATCCCGTTAGCTTAAAATCCCTATATTGAACCTCTCCTTCAGTAAATCTGTGTGCCTTAGCTACAATGGTCAAATACCAGGTTTGAACATTTCTCCAGGTGTCCAGGGAATGAAACCTGAGCCTTGCACATCATCAAGTGTCCAATTCCACAAAATAGGAATTAATCTCCTAATATTGCTGTAATTTCTTTGAAAGCATTCATTTTGCCTTTTGGTTTATACACAAGATCTCTTTTAAATCCTGGCAAGGTATTTGCACTTGAATTATGCTCTCTTTCATGAGTTGTGTCATTTGAGCTGCCTAAGCTGTGTGGCTTTTGAAAAAATAAATCTTTTTTATTGAAATGAAGATAACAACCAGATCATGAAATAGGAAGAGACTCTTAACGATGCTTAAAATGTGATCTATTGCTAATGGTATGAGCTGCATAAACTTTTACAGAAGTGTTTTCACTCATTCCTGAATTATTGATACCTACTCTGTGCTGGGTGAAAAAAACAGATGTGATAAACAACAAAACAACTGTGACAAATAAGCATTTTATTGTTTGTTATTTTATTATTATTTGCCCATTTATAAAGATGAAGAATACAGAGCAGCCCTTGTCACTGAACTTCAGTAGAAATCCATCTGAGAAATTATTAAAATAATTTAATATTTGCAATGTTTAATTGAAACAGTCTAAAGGAAACTGAGTTGAAAATGGATCTCAGCAACCTGTATATCTCTGTGCACTTCTTTTCTAAGTTGAATAGACATCCTTTGGGCATGAATCAGGGGGATGAAGTTATAATTAAAATATAGAAACCTGAATTAGGATCAAGGCTGTATATTTCCTAAACATTTTTCAAAAATGTAAATAGAGACAATTTGGGTCTTTGGCTGCCTATCCACTTGAATTTCCTCTTTAGTATGACATTAAGGCAATATCTACCATAGGTGGACTTAGAATCTAAAACATTTTAAAGAAAGTGTATTTCCATATCATGCTTTGAAATTGGTGGCAATAATTCCCCAGTCTGTTATTAAAGCCAAGACTTTCAGAGGATTACAAAGGGTCTGGCACATACTTAGATAAAATATTCAGAGTTCTGGAAGGGTCAAAGCTCTTGTGCTCCTTGGTGTGTACCAACTTTTAGCTACAGAGACTCAAGAAGAAACTTTTCTGCCCTTCTGAGCAGACTTTGCCTTAATTGCAAGGTCTCTGGCCTTTCAGAGCAGGTGGCTCTGGCCCCCTCTGGATGATCATACAGCTGCTGCTTCTGCTGTTCCATGGTTTTATTGTCCTCAGAGAAGAAATTGTTTCTTGATGAGCTTCAGATTTTTTAGAGTCGTGTGTATCAAAATGCTTGGTTATAATATGTTCTTCTTTACTGCAGGAATTACACAGGCAATCAGATGGAGCTGAGGTATTTGCATGCATAATTAGATTACTTCTATGCACAGTTCCACATGCAGCTTAAAGTTGAGGCTATGAAGAGCCAGGTAATACCCTTTTGGTTGAGCTCCTCAGGTTCAGAGAAGTTGAGGCTATGTTTCTGAAGATAAGGTCAGTATCTACACATCTCCTATTTAGGGAAGACGAATAAAGGCACAAAAAACATATCCAAGCTGACTTCCAGCTACAGCCAGTATCTGGCTGATGGGGAGACTCTTAAATGAGAGATGTTAATTAAACTTTTGAATTCTTAGATGTGCCTCTACTCTCCTCCACTGAGGCTAACAGTGGACATTAACCCTTCTGACCAAGACCCTCTAAAGTGTAACTTTTAGTGTAATACTCTTATACAGACTGAACATATGTAGTGGACACTCACAATCCCCAGAAAAGATTTGCTGTCCATAGGGAAGCTTGGACTTTGCTGCAGTGTTGGGTTTTTCCAGTCTGTCTCATGGAATGAGTTCTTTACATTTGACCTTTCAGCAGCTGCCTTGCAAACAGCTACAGTGTCTGCCCTGTTTATTTATTTTAATCTCTCCTTATATTTGCTCCCCATCATTTTTTCCTTCCGATTTCCAAAGAAATGGCACACATTTTCTGGGGGAAGCAGTACAGCCTACATGGTTGGACACTGGCTGGATGAAAAGGAAATGTTGATTTTCTTCCAGGACTTCTGTGCATTGTGAGTCACTTCACTTCCCCATGCCTCTATCTGTATCAGTGGAATGGATGATGTTATACCATTTTTAAAGTCCTTTTGATATATCTTGATGAAAAGTGCTCTGCCAAAATTAGGAAATATCTTGCATCTGCAAGTCCTTAATGTTGTGGGATGCAAGTTGGCTCTGCCCTGTGTTTGACAAAAGTCAATTTCAGCAGTTCTCTCTCCTTCTGCATTAAACAATAAAACTCTTTTCCTCCCTTCCTGAACTGAACTATCCTAATAATGTTTAATTTATTTTTAAATGGAAAGTGTACTCATAGGTCTAGGAATTTGTGTGGAAACTTTAGATAGCTGATGCCAAATATGTTGTGATTAGTAAAAAGATTATAAAGATTTCAGTAGGGTCTGGATGAACCCATCTTTTTGTTCTTTTATAGGCTGTGCCCTGTGTTTGACAAAAGCCAATTTCAGCAGTTCTCTCTCCTTTTGCATTAAATAATTAAAACTCTTTTCCTCCCTTCCTGAACTGAACTATCCTAATAATGTTTAATTTATTTTTAAATGGAAAGTGTACTCATAGGTCTAGGAATTTGTGTGGAAACTTTAGATAGCTGATGCCAAATATGTTGTGATTAGTAAAAAGATTATAAAGATTTCAGTAGGGTCTGGATGAACCCATCTTTTTGTTCTTTTTTTCTTGTTTTCTTCTTTCATTCTTTTTTCTTTCTTTTTTTTTTTTTTTTCTATGAGAGGAGGAAATGGGGGTGCTGCACTGACTAAATTATCTCTATGGAAGCATCTTCCAAATGGAAATTATAAAATTACTTTGCAGATTTTTGCCAACAGCATTTGGACTGGAAAACGTCCGGCTACTTTACTTTCCATGCCTTATTTGAAAACATTTTAAGAATATTATGAATTTCCCCTTATAGTTTAACAGACTGGAAAGGAGGAAAGACGAAAAGTCCCTTTCTATATATAATATGAGATGTCTATTAGTAAAATTGTATAAATAGCACACAATAGATCTTTTTCTTAAAAAAAATGATCAAAGAAATTTTGACAATTCTTTCTCTTTTCTTAATTTGAATTTTCTTAAAAATAATTAGTCCAGCCCACCTCACACTCAATTCTTTCCAAATATTCCCTAAAATAATTCTCAATCATTTTCTTGCAGCTTAATTAGAAGTGTAATTTAATTTAATTAAAAACTAAATTTTCACTTGTAGTGAAAAAAGATTTATTTAACTTAATAAAATTTATTAATATATTTGAGGTTTTAGTCACATTCATTTTTTCCCCCTAATACCCCAAACTAATATCCCAAAGCCATGGTGACTAAAATACACATAACTACTACATGTGGGAGGGTAAAATTTATGGATTCAGAAAAATGGAGAAATATATCAAAAAAATCTCAGAAACTTTTCATGTGAAATACCCAATCCAATCTTTTTTATATACCAAAAATATGTGGGAGTTTTTCACTGAAATTATATTAAAGATGATATCAAAATGTCAGAAACTTATTCTGCCTTTTTTCCTTCTCAGTTACACTTCTCTCTGTGTATCTTATCTACTTGATTATAGTTTGGTTCCACTGGAATGTTCATCATAGCAGATACATATTTTGTATATGTTGCTTCTTTTTTTTTTTTAATGATTGTTCAATATCATCAGTTCTTTCATCTGCAAATAAACTATACAAAATCAAGTAAGCCTGGTCACATCATTATGATTGTGTGCAAATTCCTGAAAGTCATAGAAAATCCACTAGTGGGAGTGTTCTGGTCACTGGGTGTAGCTGTTTTGAAGAGCAGACCTGGTGCAACATCTTCTGGGAGCTCAACTGATCTTCTCAGCTTCTTCAGGCATTGCTCCTTAAATCTTTATTTCTCAACATGCACGTGTGTGTCTATGTGTGTGCACACTCTCTTTGGTCTTTTCCTGGACTGAATTTGTTTTACAAAGAAGTGAAGCTATGTCTAAAAAATATTCTCTACTTTAAAACATTTGCTGCCACATTATGTTTGATATTTCACTTTTCTTGAATTTTACTAGCATTTCAGGAAGTTTATCTTTGAATATTTTGGATTCATTTTGCCTACATGTTTCCCTCTGAAAAATTATATTTTTTTCTGGCTATACCATGCATGTGTTAAAATAGATTTTTTAAAATTTAATTTAAAAAGAGAAGATTTTATTTTTCCTTTGGGGGTGTCCGATCTAAAATCTGATCTTAAATTAGAGATTAGGGATTTCACACCCTGAATAGTTGCATGGTTGATTTAACTATTCTGAACACATTTCAAATCTCAAAAGTTTCTTAATTTTTCACATTCTCATGAGAATCTGAAACTTCCTAATTTCAAATCTTTTCAGGGAGTGCAATAGTGTTTAAATATGTTTAAGACACTCAGGTAGCATTTTAGACTTCCTCGTGTAATTATTAGTTACTAAATGCATCCAGTCCTTTAGACCAGTGACAGCAAAAAAATAATTTGGAACTTTAAGCCAGACTTCATAATTAACAGTATTAAAAATCAGCTAGTTTAACCAGTTCAGGATGGGAAAGCTTATAATAAAAATAGGAAGTTTTTGAAAGATGTTTCCCTGAACATTAGTGCTTTCCATGGACTTATTGTTGATGCACTTTTTCTGCAGAAACTTGGGACTTTGTCAGATTTGTACGGAGCATTGGCATGCTACTTTGTGGAATCAAAGCCTCTTGAACCACTGAAACTCTGCAAACACTTCAGACTGCTGTCTGAGGGGTTTGTCTTTTGTGCAAAAAACCTCTTAGGTAAAAACCAAAACACCCTACAAAATGCAGACGCTATCCTCAACATGGAAAACAAAGATGCCTTCTCTACAACTCCTAAAGAATTTACTGAGAGTTCATAAATAGATCCACAAATAGATCTGGAGATAAAGACACTCCATTCTATTAGCACTGGAGGGTTGTTTGGAGCTTTTTTTTTCTATTAGTATAATCACCAACCTACAAAACAAAGCTTTGATCCCTTGTTCTTCTGACAGACTGTGGAGTTAGTTTATTTAGACTTCATTTACTCTTGCCAATTTTGCAAGCTTGAAATCACAGTTTTATACAGAAAAAAAATTATTTTCCTTGATGTTTACAAATTAGCTGCTATTCAGGGAGAAATCATATACTTCTTGTCATCATGTGGATTTCATAGATAAAACCTTATCAACTTATGAAATTACTCCTTTTTATGCCAATGTCCCCAAAGGGAGAATAAATTCTTAGTAAAAGTACTGGATATGTATGCTATTCCAGGTTCTGGTATGAAATCCCTCCATTAACTTGGATAATCCTGAATCTACAATATTTTTTCTCCTGAGAAGCCTTTTGCAAATCTATAATCATTAGTGCCTGTTCTGTGTCTAGGTAATGCAAGAATTAGAACAGTGTAATACTAATAGAGATATTAGCCTCCTTAAAAAATTTCAAAGCTTTTTGGAATATGTATGTTTACACTGGATTAAAACAAAGTCTTCTCCTCCTCTCCTGTTGGAAGGCCTATGTGAAATAAAATAATATTTGTTGATCCAAAATGTTGCCACAGTCAGGAGGAATTCCCTGGCAAGAAGGAAAGCAGGAACCTTGGTTTCCTGCACCATGACAAGCTTCAGACCAGTTTGTCATTTTGCAGGGTGCTTAATCCAGCTTTACTATCTGGGTAATTAGGGCATGTAGACTTTCAGCTGAGATAACTCTGGAGAGCTCCACTGAACACTGAAATTTGGTTCCATGCCAGCTTACATTAACTTGAAGACACAGCCTTCAGGTGATAAGTTGTTAGAGGCAACTTATTCCCATGGCACAGGGAGCCCTGGCCATTAGCAGAAAATTTAGTGCTATTGACTGGTATTATATTTCCAAAATTATATTTGTGTTGCAAGATTAGTTATTGTAAATCATTTGAAGCAGCCATATAAATATGGCTGGAGAGGTATGCCCTGGAAATCTAATCAATATGGTGTCACATGAACAGTGAGGAGCAGAGGAGTAAAGGAAAAGATAAATAATTCTGTGTAACCATCAGAATTGTGGGGTGGATGTCACATAAAAAACCCAAATGTAAGAATGATTTTTTTTTTCCTCTGACTGTCAAGAGGCTGGGCTGGTCATGTAGCTGACCTAATTTTCAACCCTGCATTTGGCTGCCAACTTGTTAGATGTGCAGACTCCCACTGCTTTGCTTCTACAAACTTTCTCAGATTTATCAGAGGACATGTGTGAGTTGCCTTTCAACCAACATCTCACTGCAAGCTGCACATCCTCCAAAGGCTGGTTTGTCCTACACAATCACTGACTGCAGAAAGAATCAGTTTGTGGTTAGTAAATCTACCAGGGCTTTAGATCAGCTGAAACTCAGGTTGTGTTTAACTGCTGTGTAAGTTTGTGATGTGCATCATTCTGGGGAGTGTGGGGGGGAACTAATCAGAGCCACTGCCATACTTCTGGGCCTTCACTGGGTATTTACAAAACCAGGTTATGGAAAAATAGCAAAAAACTGAAGTCATGAATCTGCCTTTTGTCAGAGAATCATTTAGGTTGGAAAATCCCTCCAAGACATCAAGTCCTACCATTAACCTACCACTGCCCAGCCCATCTCTAACCCATGTCCCCAAGTGCCACATCCACATGGATTTTAAATCCCTCCAGGGTCGGGGACTTCAGCATTGCCCTGGCAGCAGTGCCAGGGCTGGACAACCTTGTACATGAAGGAATTTTCCCTAATATCCAATCCACACCTCACCTGACACAACTTGAGGCCGTTCCCTCTCCTCCTGTCCCTGTTCCCTGGAGCAGAGCCCGACCCCCCGGCTGTCCCCTCCTGGCAGGAGCTGTGCAGAGCCACAAGGTCCCTCCTGAGCCTCCTTTGCTCCAGGCTCAACCTCTGTCCAGCTCCCTCAGTTGCTCCTCATCAAACCTGTTCTCCAAAGCTTTCCCCAGCTCATCCATATCACATATTTCCTGACCTCCACCACTGCTAATCTATCAGATCGTATATTTCTTGATAATTTAATTCTTGCCACCTACCCATTAATTCCCCAGTGGTGTAATTTTCATGACCTTCACAGTTTTTATGCACTGATTTAGTAGTGCCTGTTCATCCAATCACCAGGGACCCACAGCAAGGATCATGGTTTCCCTCCTGCCATGGATGAGATGGAATGAGTGACAACCTATAAAAAATCTGCACCTCAGATCCCAGAGAACAATCAGAGAGATATGAGTTTGACATTAATCAATTACCTCACATGCTCACTTGCTTGCTTCTTGGATCTGTGTTTCCACCAGGATCTTCACTTTCCTTCTGAAGCTCATATTTCCTTCTTTTTTTTCTTTCAGGAATACTTCTTTTACCTGTTTTTGTTTTTGGTTTTATTTTTGGTTTTGTTTGTTGTTTTTTCTATTTTACCTTTTTAACTTTTTTAACTTTTTTAACTTTTTTTTTTTAACTCTATATCTCTATATTTCTGTTTTACTGTAATTTTTGGCACCACCTCTTCTTCCCAAACATGCAGTCCCCAGTTTTCCAGTCTGTGTGAAGGAGACCATCCACCACACAGACAGACTACAGACTGGTGGATCTGCCTCTTGTCTCGTTATATGCTGGAAGGTTCAAGAAGTGCCACTTCTGTTTTGTCGAGGACTTAGCAAAACCTACAACCTGCCTGTGCCAGGTGCAGCTAGAAACTGCCTGTGAGTTCAAAAGCTGATTCTGGGTATTGCCCAGACATGCATGAATGTGTGTGTGTATGTGTGTATATACACTCATTTTTTTCACCTGTATTCACAGTGCAAGACTTATTTTTTTCACCCACGAAAACTGCCAATAGAAAAATATCAGAATTTTATATCACAGAGGAAAAAGTGCACTTCCAAAGAACACTGGGGGTTTATTCCTTTGAGGAAGATTGAAAGTACACATATAAACATAAAGATTAATAGATAGATTAATAGGTTAAAAAATTGAGATCACAAAGGTTTAGTTTTCCACTCTGGACCAAATAGTAAAGACAAGGTACAAATATAAAATTGTAAGGTACAAATGGAACATTATAAGAAACAAATGGACTCTTCCAAATATCTTTGAAGAAAAAAACAACAAAAACAAGGCATGTTTTGTAAGCTCATAGAGATGATTCATGGGCTCTGGCCTGAGCCATATCATAACATTACAAGCTAGATCCAGAGCTGCAAAGGTGCTGTGTACCAGCAGCATCCTTGGGTGCTAATAAAACCATGTGCTAGTGCAGAGATAAGAATATGTGCATGCGCACAGATTTGGAGCCATATGCTCAAGTTCTTTTTGTTTTGTTTTGTTTTCCCCCAAAGAGCACGATTTTTTCCCTCTCTTCTACTCAGCCACTTTTACTGACATAAGTGGCTTATTGTCTGTTCTGATCTCTCCTTCCAGTTTCAGAGCCTTTCTTCTTGAGATGTCACAGAAATGCAAAGGTTAAGTACCCTCCCTGAGCAGAGAGGCACTAGAGATACTTGAAAACTGTCAACAATTTCAATAGGAATCTTCTTTTCACAGTGAAGGACCCTGCATGTCAAAGCAAGCTGTTCAGCAGCTTGGATTCAGCCTACTTGATCCAGTCTGTTTACCTCTTAGGATCCCTTGCAGGGTGGGTGTTTGTTCTGCACTTAATGTTGACCCGAACTTAAAATGCTTCCAGGTAGTGCAGGTGTGCAATTCACTCCATTGTTACACTGAAGATCACACCAAAATGCTCAGTGAAAGTGTGATTCTGCAATCTGAAGATGCCCTGCTTCTCAACATGGCTTATTTTTCATTTCCATACCAGCAAAAAATGTTTCCACTCCCACTAAGTAGTGGTCCAGTTATTATGGAAAACACTGCACTCTCTAGCATTAAAGATGATAGACTTTTTATTTTTTTTTAAACTCTCATATTTTATCCAAAAGGTTTTAGACCCTTATCTGTCACTCATGCGAGAGTGAATATTCCTCAAATATGTGAATTACTTTGTTCCATTTTGGGAACTCAAAGCATAAATATTTTCTTGAGTAATAATCCCCATGAAGATGCACACCAAAGTCTGTTCCATTATAAGATTGTTTTTTAATCAGGTATTATTTCTTCCACAATAAGTAATTATCTACACAAGTAAGCTAACACAATAAATTAATTCTTCCATTTAAGTGTTGCATTTTGAGTTGCTACAAAACAATCTTCCTTGATTTTAATGATGTCATCCACCATGCCTTATTGTTGTTATATTAATGTTTTAACTAGCTTACTTATTATGATCTTAAGATAAAATATTAAAATCATAGAATTATTTGGATTGGAAGAGACTTTTAAAGGCCATCTACACCAAACTCCCACCATAAAAATGGACACCCTCAGCTGGATCAGTTTTCTCAGAGCCCCATCCAAACCAGCCTTGAATGTTTCGAGGGATGGATCATCTACCATATCTCAGAGCAACCAGTGCATAAAAAACTTCCTATGTCTAGTCGGATAAGATCACTCAAAATTATATGTTATTAATTCAAGAACCACTCATTTTTGTTACAGGTAAATGGTGCTGGCAAGGAAGGAACCTTCCTTTCCAATGCTTTACATCACTTGTGAATGGAGTTTAGCTCCTGTTGGCCCATATACTTTCTCTGTTTCTGGGCCAAGTCAGCTGAATTTGCATTTATGTCCACATTAAATGTCAAATATAATATCTAAAATGTTTAGGCCACCTGTGAACTAGGAAATGGATGACATTACTGTCAGTCGAGATGCCCTGAAACTCAACTCATTTGCCTGCTTTATGCAGGACCACTTTACATAACTTAAAATTTCTGCCTGAGACGCTTTCATGGGTTTGGTAGATATTGCACAGGTCCAAGAGGACTAAGCTTTCCTGTAATCATTAACAACACAGAAGCTGTGATTCTTTTCTCATCTCCACCCACAATCCTATCACTAGAAATGTTCAAGTCCAAGCTGGGCAGGACTTGGACCAGCCTGGCCTTGTGAAAGGGGATTTGAAGTAGATTGTCTTGGAGGTCATCCTTCCCACCCAAACAATTCTAGGATTCCATTAATGTATTTCATCTGTGTTTTTAAAATAAAACCTCTTTAATAATTTTGGGTATCTGCATGGTTGCTGTTAGTATAGTACAGCACAGGTTTCTCTTCATCACAACACTGGGAGATAAGAAAACATTAGAAGGCAACAATGAAAGTCAAATTTCCCTTTGATTGCCTCTTGTCCTCCTCCTGCCCCTGAATATTACAGTGTCTAATGTGATTTTCTGCAGACCAAGATTTATATCATAGAATAAGGTCCCAGTGTTCAATGCACAGGGAAGAAAGAGAGGTAAGACACTTTAGAAGGAGATTTCATGTCAGCCAGCAAGATGAACAAAGAGTAGCCAAGAATTTCCTGATGTTGTTTCTACACATTGAGCAGGTTACAAACCTCAGCCACTCTCAGATGTTTTCCTCTATATTTGAAGGAGACACTTCTGCTCACAGGGAAGCTGCAGTTCACAGTGTTCTTCTGCAGGGAGATGTCTTTGATCTCTCCTTCAAATATTTGAACAAGATACCTGTCTCCTTTTTCAAAGCAGGTAGGGGAGAAGGGAACAGAACAGCTCATGAGTTAGAGGCTCTCAAAGTGAGAAGGACGAAATCCCAGACTCACTCTCCCTCCTGCCCATATTCATCCTTGCTCTTGGAGATAGATGTCTTTGGCATCTGCTAACAGCTCTGAGCAGAAGTGGGTTTTCACCCAACAAAATAGAAATTCTTCGCCCAGAAGAAGCCTAAAGGATAAGGCATTCTGCTTTGAGGGAAAACAAGATTTTCTGGCTTATTTTCAAAAAAAAAAAAAAAAGAAAGCATTTTACCTGTAACAGTCATGGAGTAATGAATCATCTTAAAGACTTCAGTGCTACGGGGAGATTGTCAGATTTTTCAATCCACAAAATACCTTAGAATGGGAAGTACCTTTGCTGAGATTATAAAATTTTCTACCTAGAAGAGCTCCAGATAAATAATTAAGAGATCAATAACTGGGTCTCTCCCTAGCTCAGGAGCCTTGGTAAAGGATTTGGCAGTGATATTGCTTCTTCAACATTGTTCTGAAGAGAACCACAAACTTAAGTCTAAGCCACATGAGTCAAAAATCGTAAATTCACATATTCATTCCAGTGTTCTGACTGAGAAATTGCTAGAATAGAGCACAAATAAGGCTCAATCCCTAATCAAGCATTCTCAGTATCATTTCAGGCGGCTCTACTTCCTAGCAATGTATTTTCTGAAGAGGAATGAGAGATGACTCAAGGCACACTCCTAGCCTCATACCAGAGCTACCTCAAACAGAATATTTAGAATATTAAGAATATTCAGCCCCAGTGAGTATAGTGATTTTTTTTCTTGCTGTACATGGTACCCTTCCTTCTGCCTAGAAACAGAATTCCTTTCTTGTGTTATATGCTCTATACTGATAACAGATGGTGGTAATTTGTTCTGTTGAATAGTCTAATTTTTTTGGAGAAAAAGTTTTGTAGTGTTATTTCTGCAAACCACAAAGTTGTGAAGTGTTGTTGGTTCTTTTCTTTTCTTTATTTTCTTTTTTTTTTTTTCCCCAAGATGAAAGGAAGATGTAATTTTTCTGCCTAGGAAATTCTACACTATTTTAATGCAGAACTCAATAAACCTTTACTGACAGCTATAATGATTATTTTTTAACTTAAGCCATCATTTATTAACTGAATATATCTGGCCAGCTTAAATGACATTCTTTAGATATTTTTACATGTGTTTTAGTCTCTTTTTTAATATGTATCCTAGGAGATAATGGTAGTCTATAAGATTTTCAAAAGTCAAATCATGTTATACATCACATGGGATACATTTATGGTGGATGGCATGACAGAAAGTGAACCTTGTAAGAGCATTCAGTTATGTTGTTACAGTTTGAAAGATGTAGGGTATTATTCCCCATAGATGATTAACCCACTTTTGAGGGGTGATAGGTGTTATTAATTGACCTGTTCACTGAACTCTAGAAGGTTTTTGGGAATGTGCATATATCACAAATTATGATTCCACATCATTAATCATCCAAGTCTCCTTCATGACTCAGTAGAAATAGAAATTAAAAGGCAAAAGACTGGAAGATTACTTATTTTTTTACACACCTACAGATATGCTATAATGAATACATTTTTTCAGGGCACAGTTCAAAAAGAAGTGACCTCTTTCTATGCCTCTGGTTAGATTTAACCATTTCTGCCTTCCCACCTCTGCTTTTTCCCTGGAGCTGCAGTCTCAAACACTGCTTGGGTTCTTCACCAACATCCTGTCTCTCCATTTCAGGTCTCCCAATTCTTTTTAACCCTTTTAATCTTTCTTTCTACAGAGTTTTCCTTTCCCTACCTATAGCATACACCACACAAACTTCTTTGACAGTTCTTGGTGTGCAAAGCAACGTGGGGAAAGGGCAGAAGAGCAAAGAGAGCACATGCACAGACAGGTGGGCAGGAGCCTTCCTTAGATCAAGAAGCTTGGTGGAGGCTGCCCACGTGCTCTCCTGTGCACCCTCACCTTGTTAATGCATATATTTCCATGTGCACTTCCAGAAGCAAAGTGTAACTGCTCAAATGTATAATAGATAAGGGAAAGACAGCAGACTGAGACTAATTGAGCTATTCCTCCAACAGAAACGCAAGAGAAGGAGCTATTAATATTCTTCCTAGAGGCTTTGGATGTGCTCCAGTATGTGATGAGAGATCTGCACCTGTATCCTTTATGAATATTTAAGGATATCTTATTGTGGTGTCAGGACACAGACTTCTGTACTGTTTGTTCTGCTAATGGGATTTATCTTCATCAAGTAATGTTCAGCATGAGTTCTCCTAAAAGATGCCTGTACGGTTAAACTATGGTAACTCAAATGATGAGTTAAAGACTTGACTGAACACCGAGTCTTGCTTATGAAATAATCATGACTTTGAGATGATGGATAGACTTGATTCCCTGAATTTCCAGCTGAGATTTTCAGCAGGAGCTTCATTAGACAGACATGGGTTGAGACCGTTGTAATCCAAATACAAATGAATTTGAAAAACTGTTCTAACCTAAAACTTTCAGATCTGAATAATTTAGATTGCCTGATTGCTCCCCAAACTAACATCTTCATTCCTGTTTTGATGGCAGAGAGGAGTGGAAGAGTCATATTGTTGTACTGAGTTTAAATAATTTCAAGAAACTTTCCCATCTAATGAGGGAAAATCAAATTCAGATGTTTTGAAGATGAACAAAACTCTGTAATTGTGCTTGGGGAAAATGAGCTAGTCTGAAGACTGATTCTTTTCTCCAAACATAGCACAGGGGACTGATTTATGTAGACAGAATGTAAGAGAAGAGATGATTTCTGAACCCTCTGAATTTTTACAATACATTGAAAACATGCAGAGGAGCCTAACATCATTTGCCTGGCTTTAGAGCAGAGATATTCTGAATGTAGGGGAACCCAAATCAAAGAACCTCTGAGGGCTCTGAATCTCAATTTTTTTTAGAATATTGATAGTGCTTAAGGTAGTGTTCTGCAGACCCTGAATCCTATTAGCCTCAGCCCCAGAGAGTTCAGAATTTTGGAGGCAGCAGAGGGTGCACAGCCTTGGCAGCTCCTCTCCCCTTCACACCCCACTGAGACAAGTAGTGATGAAGATTTACAGATCCCTTAACTAACAGAGACCAACACTTCACCAATTACAGCTTAAAAGATTCTGATCCCTGTCTCCCCTGCATCTTCCTTACTTGAAATAATTTGAAATTTCTTATTCTTTGACCTACTCATAACAGGCCAGAAAAGCTCATTTAAAAGCCCAGGGGGTAGGGAAGGGTTTAGAGAAGAAGTCTGATGGGGAGAGGCTGAGGGAGCTGGGAAGGGGCTGAGCCTGGAGCAAAGGAGGCTCAGGGGGGACCTTGTGGCTCTGCACAGCTCCTGCCAGGAGGGGACAGCCGGGGGGTCGGGCTGTGCTCCAGGGAACAGGGACAGGAGGAGAGGGAACGGCCTCAGGCTGGGCCAGGGGAGGTTCAAACAGAATATTAGGAGGAATATGTTGAGAGAAATGGTTGCTAAGGATTGGAATGGGCTGCCCAGGGCAGTGGTGGGGTCACCATCCCTGGAGGTGCTCAAGAAACACCTGGATGCAGCACTCAGTGCCTGGTCTGGTTGATGTGGTGGTGGTTGGTCAAAGGTTGCTCTCGGTGGTCTTGGGGATCTTTCCCAGCCTTAAGGATTCTCTGATTCCGTGATTAGAGCTGGAAGACAGAATTTCCAAAATTCTCAAGGCTTTTCTATGTAATAATTGGGATTTAAAAGTCATTCTGGGACCTCCTCAGACAATGTTCTCCTCACCCTCAGCACACAGGGAACAGCTCTGGTATGATGCAATCCCTGTTGGGTTTCAGCATTTTACACTAATGTTGTGTAAGCAAAAAAACCCAAGGGAGGAAACCTCCAAATTTTCCTTAGCCCAGTTCCAGTGCCACTGCAGTGACTGCTTCACTGCCTGGGCTAAAACCATTTTTTAACCCTCCCTGAGCCTGCCCTGGGTCAAGCCTAGAATCCTGGAGCCCAGGAGTGCAGAGCCTGCTGAAATATGGCCCATCTTCACAAGATTTTAGTATCACAAATTATTATATTCCAGAAAAAATGAGCAAGTTTGTAGGCACAAAGATGATTCAGAGCTTTCCAGAGCCCTCCTCAGGTTTAGTGATTACTCTTATTTTTTTCTAGGTTGTCTGACTGTAATCATTCTTAAAACTCAAAATCTTAAAATGGAATCTCTCTGAATTAGTGTGGTCTCACCTCAATATGTTCTCACAGCCCAGTATATCCCAAAGCCTTGCTTATTTCAACACAGATAATACTGTATTACTTGAAATTAGTCTCTTTGGTTTGAATCTAAATTAATTTTCATCAAAAGGAATAAAAATATATGTTGTAATAGCTGAAATTTTGAGTGTCCTGCACAGGTCAAGAGAATTTGAAAAAAGGCAATTTTGTTTGTTCTGCTTCTCACACAGTACTATGTTTAGTACTGATTTGAGTTGCTGCATTAAAAAAACCAAAAACTTTCAGGTAAAAAGAAAAAAAGCAGTTGGTAATTTTATATAAACACTGAAGTTCATGTGCATTTTTCATGCATAAACAGCTGTAAAATATAGGTGTTACCACATAATTTCGGAAGAAAAGCAGAATCTACTATTACAGGAGACTTGCGTGGTGCATTTAAATGATCAGTAACAAAACAGACTCCACAGAGCAATTAAGCAGAAGAATATTTAAGAGCTGTCATTGCACAAAATGTCAGTGAAGTCCATAAACTTGAATGAGTCGATCTCTTTTTCAAAACCAGAGCCAGAAACAACCCAAAGGAGCATTGCACCTGGGGTATTCAGATGTGTTGTGATCTCGCAGGTCACTGGAGATGTCTGTCACTTCTGGTGATGCACCAAAATTCCTTAATTTCTGCTTGGGCAGCAAGGTGCTACCCGAACTCTAAAGTAAGAGGAATATGTTTGTTACCAAAAGAAGTGGCAAATCAGAAGATTAAATGGATGAAAATAGGAAAGAAACCCCCACAACTCTTTTAGCTATGATACAGATTATTAACTTCCTTACTTAACAGCAGAACATAATTAGGATTGGTAGTGCAGACATCAGGGTAGTTTTGCTTCCAGGCTTCCGAGTGCCACATATTATTACATTGCTCTTTACTACTCTTTAAAACTCAGGCCATAAATCTTCAGCAAACCACTGCACTGCTCTGGCTCAGCAGCTTGTTCTGCCCCGGGACATTGGGTTGTGTTGCAAATGTCATCTCATATTGTTAAACTCCACTGGGCACACTGAAAAAACCACAAACCAGGACAGCCCAATAGACTCTGAGTCTGTGTCCTCACACCTTAGGTGAAGTGGTGGGTGCACCCCACAATGTGAGGGTGGCAATTGCAGGTCTTGTATCTGTGCAAGGAAACAAGTAAAAGCAAAACCAGGTTAAGATATCGTGGGGAAAAAAAAGGAAGGATGAGCTTTCCTGCCATCATTGTTAGATTTTCAGGCTGTAGTGTTACCATTCTAAGAGAATTAGTGACATAAATATGCTCCCCAAGAACCAAACTTCAAGACATGCTCAAAAAAAGTATCAACATACTCCCTGCTGAAAACATTTTCTGAGTAAATGCAACAATTTTTGCAAATCTGTGATGACTTCATTTACATTCCTATTGAGGTATACTTTATTATGTTTTGATTGGACTTTGGTGACAAAATTTGAAATAAATATTTACATCTGACAGGAAGAAGTGTCGGGGTGGAAGACATTACATGAACAAAATGTTCCTTTTCAGTAGTCTTTATTTTTGTTTCCTCAGAATTTTCAGGGTTCCCATGAGATAATATTTTGGTTTATTGAAATTGTGCAAAGGGATAAAAAAAAATGAGAATTTAATAACCAGCTGTCTCAATAGAAAATAGAGGACAGCTAAGTTGCTTGATATTTAAATATGAACCATTACCACACTCTGAAAGGTATTGATCAGTGTTAGACACTAAACAAGGTTAAGATGGATTAAAGAAAACATATCCTTCCCAACTTGAAAGACTCTAATTCCTTCTAAGTGCTGTATGTCCTTGCACTAAAACTATATTTATTCTAATTATAAACCAATGTTGATGTCTCTACAACAGAATTCAAAGTATTTGAGATCAGCAACAGGTTTATCATAGAAACTATGTTAGTTTCTATGATCAACTAATTATGTTAGAAATGGCCATGGCCATTTCTCATAAAATATAAAATACTTTGCTTTTCAGGAAAGAGACACACTCAAATGCACATTCACATACATGTTCCCCATATTAAATTCACAGTGCCTTGAAGTGAAAGAATGATTAAAAATTGAGTCTTCGGATACTCAGTCTGCAAATTATTATCTCAGCTAGCCTGTTCTCCCTGTTTAACATATCCCCCTGAACAGCAAGTTTTTTAGGAGTGATGCATGAGGGGAAAAGGGGAAATAGAATAAAGCAAGATTATCTGTGCTGTGACAGTTTGTGGAGTATTTGCTTTTGTTTGGGGATTTTGTGCATTCAGCTGCATCCAGCCCTCTCCCTGGATCCCCCTGTTCTGCACTCCCACATTCCAACCTGTGTGTTTGTGCTGGACATAATCAATCTGTCTGAAGATTTTGGTGATTTACTGTGTGTTTGTGCTCGCCTGGATCTGAGGAAGTTTAGTGCTGGAGACAATTCCCCACCTATCAGTTGTGCTGTGGTGTGTTGTGAGACACCCAGGAGATGTGCAGCTACACACAGTACTGATCCCAAAACTCTGCAGCAATCATTTTTTCTTACAGTGGGGCCCTCACCTGCTTTCCAGCCAGCCTGGAAAGAGGATGAAGGTTAGCTGCTGGTGCCAAGATCTGCTTCCACAGAACTGGCACCACCAAAACCACAGCCAAATTTATCAATAACTTGTTGTTATAAGTGATCTCTGAGTGCAACAGGAGTCTGTTCACAATACTAATCAATCCTACGAGATAAGAAGCTTCAATAGGAGCCATAAAAAGAGACTATAAGAACCTCCTTATAGAGACCTTATCATTTCCTAATTTTGATGTCCTTGGCACTTGTTCTGCCCTCCCACTAATCAATCATTAAAATGGAGGTGTGTGGAGGTCCCAGTAACCATTTGACCTCTTCTTATCAACTTTCCCCCTCCATGAAACTGCTCACTTCCCTGTGATTTGTGTGGATCAATACAGCAGAAAGGTCACAAAAGCACTAAACAGAGATGCCAATCAGAAAGATGTCAAAAGAAAAAGAAAGTTTGACAACATCAGGATCAATCAGGGGCTGCTCAGGAGAACTTGTCAGCAGTGATTAATGGCATGTTGTGCAGTTGCTGTCATTTGGAAAATGCTTTAGAAGTTTTGAGATCACTGAGTGGAGAAATTGAGTTGAAGCTCTTTTGTCATATTGAAATTTAGGAGTTACAGGGTCCAGACTGGGCCAGGCAAACCTTTTCTTTGCAAATAAAAGCCTGGTGGTGTCATGGATGAGTAAAACTCCCCTGTGTTTGGGTGCTGATGGGATCCACTTCACAGAGTTTTGAGGGAACTCTTCACCTCACCTCCCTCATGGCACAATTAACTGGGTGACCAAAAAAAGTAAGTTACAAAGGAATACTCTGAAACTGTGAAACTGAGAGGTGGCACATCACAAGAAGCCCTGTTATTGCTCCCTTCCTTCACTGGGTATTTCCAAAGCCCAAAACCCAGAATAGATTTTGGAGCTGTGACAGGGCCCCTGCACCTTCCAACACCCTCAGAGGAGCTGAGCACAGGTGAGGGTTGTGGGAAGAGCTGGGTGACTGTAAGCTGGACTGTCTGTAAGTCATGTAGTGTGCCACAGGACTGGCAGTTCTACCCTTGCTACCATCTCTCAGACTGGAAGGCAATTCTGTTGTAAAAGCCAAGGAGAGAGGTATTACCAAGCACAGAGAGAGTGAAAATGAGAAGAGCTATTTCACGTTTTAAAAGCGTTTCCAGTGCTTCTCTATTCTTCCAATTTTTTTTTTTTTAATTTTTTTTTTTTAATCTAGGGAAGGGAGTACCCAGATTTTGTGCATGGAGAGTCTATGCCATGGTTTTCAGCAGAGACAGGCTGAAACTATCCCCTGGCACCATCCCAGTGAACATGTCTTCCCACCACTTATTCAGCAGTTGTGATTCATGTCCCTTTGCTACTGTAAGAAAAATGCCTGGAAAATCAGATCCCCTTTTCAGGCTACAGTAAATTATGGGTCTTAACTGAAAGTATTAACAGCTGAATTCTCTATATCAGTCTGGGAAAATGTTTTACTTCTGCAATGCTCTCAAAGCTGTGCATGGTGGTAAAACAATGAAACAATGCTACATAAGTGGTGCGTGTAAACAGACATTCTTACTCCTAGGTCTTCTAGTAATTTTCCTGGTGCCGAGATATGTAGGTAGGTTTTATGGTGTCCAAAGAAACCTTATCTAGTGGAATCTGTCCTTGACCACGGCAGAGGGGCTAGAACAAGATGGTCTTTGAGGTCCTTTTCAACTGAAACCCTTCTATGACTTCTTTATTAGTGTAGTGCTTCTGAATTTCTACCTGATACAGAGTGGATAGAGAAGTCCTGAAGAGATGCTATCCTGAAGTTTACAGAGTGATCTATACCCAGCTGGTATTTACATGATCTCTAGTCTATAAAAGCTGTGGTAATTCTCAGCCAAAATTTTTTCTAGCATATTTCAAAAGTTTATTTCAAGGTGACTTACAGCAAGTGATAATATAATTGTCCTTTAATGGGGAGAAAAAAATGCATGTTTAACCCTACAGGATAATGGCATTAGAAGTAATCTGTTCTTTCCCTTAGGCCACATCCTTCATCAGCTAAAGGTCCTCCCAAACTGTATCTCAGTGTCCAGCACTATCTGCCTAATGCTTCGACACGGTTCTCTAAAACTCAATTTTGTCACAGCTCAAATCAAACTAATCCAGTTACAGAAATTACCTCTTATTTATCTTGTGGTTGTCAGTTTCTTTTAGAGCTACTTTTAATAACTTCCATCATGGCTCAGATTTCCATTAATTAAGCCATATCATTTGGCAAGTTGTCTGCAACTAAATTTCTTTGCTGCATTGGACAGAACAACTTTAGGCTACCTGCTGTAGAGTCAGGCCTCCAGAGGTGGATTTATCCACAGCTGTGCCCTTCCCTCTCAGCTGGTCCCACTGAACACAACCACAGCACCTGTGGTATTGTATATCCAACTCCAGGCGTGTGTGTGCAGAACCTGAGAATTCTGATAACACTTTGTATCAAATACACATTGTTTCTTGTACTTCAAGTACAACAAAATTGAGATTCTGCTGAAGACGTGGGTGGCAGTATATCAGGTGCATGAGATAAATGTCAGATTAGCTGACAGTTGCATGCAGTTTAACACATTTAATACACTAATTTAGATTTAATGTGCATATCAGAGCACTCTATAATATTGGCACAGGAAATTGTTTGTCAGAAGAAGACATACAGAACTAACTAGCCACTGATTAAAGAGGCATCAAAGGGTTGTTTTCTAAAACAAAGAATTACTGATGGTTTGATAATTTGTCTGACATTACCCTTTCCAATTCTGGCTAATATTTTATTTTTCTCACCGGTGCTGAGCAGTTGTAAAGCAAAACCATGCTGAAAGACCAAAAGTGCCTCACGGGTTTGTGAATTACATCCCTGCTGGTGGGTGAGTCCAAGTTGTGCCACATTAGTGCTCTCTGCTCAAGAAAACTGTGTTGGGACCTTTACCTCATCCTCCTGTCAGCAGTTACTCGTCAGCAATTACCAATTATTTGTCAGCAAGTAATCTAAGCTGGTAGCTTGAGCAGAAAACTAAAAGCAGGATCCATGGGGAAGAAATGCTGATTGAAATTTTTTTTTTTTTTTGGTATTATTATTACTATCATTAGATTTGCGGTTATTTGTCCATTTTCTTTGACATCTTAGTGCCTTTCCCCATTCCCCATCTCATCAAACTCTCCTAGCTGTTGCACAAAAGCTGTTCTGACCATGCAGAGCTGGGACTAGATGATCTTTAATCTCCCTTTAAACCCAAACCACTCAATTTTTCTATGATTCTGTCCTCTGGTCAACACAATTTAATGATGTCCGTCTTTAAATTATCTCATGGTCCTCACTGCTGGGCCAGTATATCAATGTATCAGCATCTCCAGTACATCAATGAAGAGAGAGATGGGACTTGACAGGAAAATGAATGTTGCAGGGGGTGTCAAAATATGCATCCTGCCATGGAGTAAAAGTGCCTTTGCCTGCTGCAACTTGTGTTTCCAGATGTCCTCAAAAATTCTTCCTTGCTCATGTGTCCTCATCTTCCAAGAGGCTCTGAGGTCCCCACAGGGGATCTATTTAAAGTTCCACCATGGAATACTGACCACCAGTTTTTATCAGCTTCCTGATATTTCAGCTGTCAGTGAACATTGTGGCTGGTTATTATTTTCTTCTGTGAGTCCCAAAGTAGAAACGTTGCAGGCAGTTGTCCCAGTAGGCTATCATCATATTTTGGGATGAGTCACTAAACACTTATATTTTCTTGTGCCCAGAACAAGAAAATCAACCTTGGGTTTGTCATAACATTTCAAATGCTGACTGTTGTTTTGGGTGTGGACATCCTTTGTTTACAGGTTACCCAAATATCTCCTACAAGACTCTGCTCTGCCTTTGAGAAAAAAAAAAAAAACAACAGTTTTTTGAACCAAACTGCTCACAAAAGTACCACCAAACAGATGATTTGAAGTATAGATGTAAAGCTATCTCAAGATCACACAGCAGAGCTGTACTGGGACTTGTAAAAAGCCAATGGACTCAAATGTTCTCTCCCTTATAAGGCTGTTGTGACTCTAAAATATCCCCCCCCTCCATCAGGCTCTTTAATTGTCTCTTCTAACATAGGGGTTTAGTCAAAATCAGTTTCCAAAGTAATTTTTATTTAATGAAAAGCTGATAGGAACATCATCAGCCTTCTAATTGAGTGAAACTTCTCCATTACACAGCAGAGGGATTTGTGCTGAGTTCTGAAAGTGACAAGAAAACACAAAAAACCATCATTAATATGTCGACTCCTTTTTCACATTTTCTTCCCAGCCTTGGCAGTTTCTTGGCTTACTTCATCAGCATTGCTTTCTCAAACCTCCTCCACTTTCCTCTGAGGGAAAACTCATGTTTCTTTACTCTGTAGGAGCACATGTGCACTCCCTGGGACAGGGGCTGCACTACTTTGCCCCTTTTCCTACTTAGTGTAAGGTTTCACAGGTTTCTGGTCATGGAGTTGGATCCACAGCAGGTGTAAACTCAATTCATGTCACTGAACCCGTGATGGTTTGTGCCAACTGGAGATAAGGTTTCAGTCAGATTGGTGAACGGATTTTTCCAAATAGGGAAAGAAATGTGGAAAGTAAAATGAGCAAAACACTGCTTGTCCTTTTTTTTTTTTTTTTTTTTTTTTTTTTTTTTTTTTTTTTTGCGTTGGCTGTGCTTGGTTTTGTTTCATTTCACAAAGTCTTTCAGACCTAAATGCCATCAGCTGTAGTGAAAACGTCCTCCAGAAAACACGATGACAAATTGTTAAAACAGAGCTAAGAGCCATTCCTGTAATTGTGGTTACTATTGAATCTAACTCAATTTTAACCCAACTGACTGATGCACAAATTGGAATAACACAGATACAGAAAGGAAAATGTGACAAATGGATTAGTTTGTGCACTTTCTTGGTGATCTGTAGCTCTGGAAAGTTAGAGTACTTGTGGATGCAGACTGCACTGGTGAATTCAGTGATCTATCATATGAATAGGACACTGTATTCCCAAAATTGAATTTTCATCCCGTGTAGGGCTTCAGGCTGTTCTGTCACCTAAACAGTGAACAACCACAAATGTCTTTGCTATTTGAGTTTTTCCTGTAAACTTCCTTCTGTTTTGCATGTTTAGTCTGGAAAATGAGGAATTCTTTCTTGCAATATATTTATGATATCCTAAGATTATTTCAGGATCAGAAAAATAAAATGGATCCTAAATAAAATTTCTTAAATCCATTGTGACTCCATTAATCTGCCTTTATTTCTTTTTTCCTACATGCTGGTATAGTTATTTCTTTTGCTGCTTACTGCTGTGCTACAGATCTCAGAGCAGCTCTGCTGATTCCTTTCCTGACTGACTTAATCCTTGGTCTCACTTCTCTGCAGCTTTCTTCTATTTTAAGTCAGGGAATGGAGGAGAAGTGGGGGAGGGACAGGAAAATCATACAGTCTAACTTCTATAATTTTATGTTTTTACTGCTTGGAATGTATGATTCATGCACTTCCACATTTTGTCTTTTTTTTTTTTTTCCTAGAGAGACTGGCTTTAATGATCATAAATGACTGCAGCTAGGGAAAGAGCAGGGCCTTGCCAGCTCTCAACATTCCCAGCCAAATCTCCCTGCAATTGTTTAGATTTCTTTTCAACTGTATAAAGTTCCTAGGTAGGGTGGAGGGAGGAAAACAGAGGCCCTAAGGCCCAGGTTCCTACAGCAGCCTGGGGGAAGATTTTTTTTCTAAGGTAAAATTGCTTTTCCCAGCAGTTTGCCTTGCCATTATCTATCATTAGACTGGTTTTGTAGAACAGGAGAATAAAACGCATTCCAAATTTCTAAAAATCTCCTGTCTGGACCAACTGAGCTTTGCTACAAATGAACTAAATTCTGTGAGTGACAGCTGCTTTTTGGGGGATCTCAACTTTGGCTATTCACAAAGAAATAGGGTGTTGAAAACCATCCTGAGATTTCACTGAATCTCACTTTAGGATTTAACTTTATTCATTTATCAAAGAGGAACGTGGACCTTCAGGAATGAGGATGTCCTCTGTTAGCCAGGCTATGGACTTAATGAAACCCTAATGAGTCCACAATCATTCCAAACAGACTGAACTCACCTTATACATAAACACAAATGCTTGTTGGGGCCTCTTTTGTGGGAAGGGATACTCACAGTCACTCCCCTCTGCCTGTCTTTTGTTTGGAACTGCTCTTATGTGGGGACCAAAGAGTCGACACGAAGCCTCTGGGTTCAGTAAGGACAGAATGTCATTTATTTCTCTGAGTGCAGTTTCCTGAAAATTCTTCTAAATACGTCTTAGAAACCCCCATGAACAATTCAAGTTACTTGCAGTTTTTCGTTGTGTCCTTTTGAGAAAGGACAGGAGTCTTGCAAGAGTTCCAACATGCAACACAAAAAAAACCCCAAATAAACAAACAAGAAAACCTAAACAAACAAACAAAAAAACCAACAAAAACCCAAACCAAAACAAACAAAAACAAAAAGAAAACCAAAACCAAAAAAAAAATTTTAAAAAGAGGAAGAAAATACTGAGTGCCCTTCCTGTCTGGCCTTTTTTTATCCTCCTACCCTCACTTTACAAAGGGACATATGCTCTTATTTTCCTCAGGAAATGTAGTTTATAATCACTTTCTAAGTTTCATTCTTCCTACTTTCCTTAAGATGTATTTTGCACTAAAATCACCAGAATTTGACTCTGTGGAGTTCTTGTTTAATATTTCCTGTGAAATATTTGTTACCAAAAGAAAAGTCACCTGGTTTTAGATTTCTCTCTCTCCTCCCAGTAATACCAATGAAAATTCTTTTTCCTTCTATAGGTGCTCTGGAGGGAGCTGGACCTGCAGTGCATCTGGGTACATGCTCTATGGTGCTTTGACCTAATTCCACTTGCCAGGTGCATTCCCCTACTTACCACTCTAGCTGACCCTTTAAATTCCTCCAGTGTGCCAGATGTTCCGAAATTGTGTTCTCCCTGGGTGGATTTTAAGGCAGAGCTCTCCTTCCTCCCATGCTCAGCCACAGCTGTGAGCTGATGGAGCTGCTTCTCCCCACTGCTGTGAACTTTAATCGGGTTCTAAAGTTTCATTATCACAGTGATCCATTCTGGAAGATATTTCGCGTTCCCCAAGCCCCAGGCAAGTCCTAACAATCCTGTTTAATATTCTTTCAGGTTTTTTTTTTTTCTTTCCTCGTTTTTCTGCCTTTCTCTTTGATGCTGTTCTGCAGGTGCTGGAGAAATACAAGGCTCCAAGGTCTGCTGCAAGACTGCTGCAGTTTTTAGCTCTCAGCCACCATTCCAGGAGCCACTCTCCTTTTCATGGCCGACAGCTGGTCTTTTTCAGGAATCACTGGCTCACAGTCAGGGAACTCTGATCATATGCCTTGTAAGATTCTTAGTGGCTGACATAATTTGCCAAATGCCAGCTTTCCTTCACAGATTTTTCTGGTCTTTCCAGCTCCACAGATACTTGGCTGCCAGGTATAACTCCCCATCATTAAAATATAACTTTGGCCTCCCTCATCACACAAGAGGATGTAGATGGAAAGTGAAAAATAAAATTATTTTAATTTTTGGCTCTGTGCAGGACTTGTGTGCAAGTCATCCCCCTGAGATCTCCAATTTCTCATATGTGCTGTGCCAATGGCGCTGAACATTAATGAATGCATGCTAGCTAGTGAAAATGCAGTGATGAGAACTGTAACTGACCCTATCACTGCAATTATTGCCCATAATAATTAGTTTTAATATATGAATGCATTAGGAAGCATGACTGTTACTGCATTTGTTTCAGAGCATGGAAGAGCACCAGAATACTGTATGGATTCTGAGAGCAGTTGCCAAAGGACACAAGTCAATGGTTATTTCCTAAATGCCACAAATTCATCTGGATGACCCTGTATTAGGCAAAAAGTTAAAGTCCCTGTCCTTTCACAGTTTGAATCAGTAATTTTTTTAGGTAGAAAACAGAGGCCAGTTAGCGTAGGCAGTGAGGAGTCATTACTTCAAAGATATCCTAAATTTAGTCCTTGCTGCTGTGATGACTCATCCAGACATATTGCACTGCAGGAAGTAATGAAAAAGCATCAGAATAATGCAAAGTAATTCAGTACTCCTGTAACATCTCTCTGATTACATGTTTTCCCTAGCTCCTTGGCCTAGAGACTCCGACCTTGACTTCCTTATGTTTTCACTGGGTTTTTTACTTGCACCAAAATATTCAGGATGGTCTCAGTACCTTCCCAAGTAATCATCATGGTCTAAGCACACAATGAAGCACAAGAGCTCAGTGTAAAGAGCACACAGAGGATACCACAAGAGGTGGGAAAGGGTTCATGCTCACTCTGTAGGGCTTAAAAGTTCAAAGAAGGGGACATCATCTTATCATGGCTGAATTCAAATCAGCACTGACCACAGGAGTGGGTTTTCCATGGTTGCAGATGAGCAGCTGCTTCTGTGCACAGTTTGCTGCAATGAACAAAATTCCTCTGATGATCCTCAGAATGTTTAAGCCATTAACCATTTCAGTCTCTCACAGCATGAAACTAATTCTATAAAACTAAAATTTTGATGTTTTCTTTGGTGGAATCAAAGTGTTTAAAATCTTATCATTTCCAAATCCTTGTGTTAGAGTTGAAGGGGGAAGAAACCATCAGGATGTAATTTGCCTCATGTAACACCACCACTGCTGGTCCACTCAAGATTCAGATGAGGGTAAACCTGGGGCCTCCATTGTTGCATGCTTTGACTGGGGAATGTTCATTATGTAACTTCATTTCCTGACTTGGTAACCCAAGTTGCCCATGTAAACAGTGATCATGCCAGAAGTCCATTTAGAACCATGGAATTATGGAGTCATGGAATGGCTTGGGCTGGAAGGTACGACTCATTCAAAATATCTGCCATGGGCATGGACACCTTCCACTATCCCAAGTTGCTCCATCCAGCCTTGCCTTGGACACTGCCAGGACGGGGGCAGCCACAGTTTTTATGTGCCAGGGCCTCACTCCTCTTCAAGTGAAGCTTTTCTTCCAAACATCTGAGTACTGGAAGACCACGATGAGGTCTTAGAGTCATCTCTTCTCCAGGCTGAACTCCATCTCTGTGCAGTAAAACACAAAAATATGCACTAATTTATTTTAGTAGCAATCTGTGAAGGAAGAACAATAGTTCAGAAAATGCTCTTCATAATAATTACAAATACAATTGCAAGAAGTACAGGAATAATTGCTCTTGAGAACAAAAGAGTGACTCCAATCTTTAACCATACACAATAAAAGACTATTCATTGTTAAAGCTTCAGCATATTCCAGTTCAAACACCTAAAAATAACATCCCTTTCCTGGAAGAGAAGTATGAGCCTTGTGCATATAAGACCAGTTCTCATCTAAATATTGCTGAAGACTCCTTAAAATGACAATTCTGTAACAAAAGGGAAATTTGAGTAGCAAATTCAATCCTAACAATTCTGACATTAAATCTTCTGCTCTATTGTCACCAACAGTCAAATTCATTGCAATGTTCTTTGTTATACTTCAAGCTGAAGTAGCTGACCAGCTTTAAATGGGATGTTCTTGGCTTAAAAAAAAGGTTTATTTCCTCAACTAGACAGATTTGAATTAGTCAAAATTACTTGTTTCTGTGCAATGCACAGAATCATAGGATGTTTTAGGTTATAAAGAATTTCATGGGACCTCTAGTCTATAGAACTCATAGAGTTATAGAACCTCTCTAGAGCTCATAAAGACCTCAAGGTAGGGTCAACATTTAATTTAATTCAGTTCCTTGGGTCTTATTCCAGTTTGATGTTGAAAATTTCCAAGGACCAAGATTTCACAAACTCTTTGGGGCGCTTCCAATGTTTCCCTGTCCTTTGATGAGAAAGGACAAGGTTCTGACTATCAAGTCAGAACCTTGCCTGCTTATTTTATGACCATTGTCTGAAATGCATACACCATGCCCCTTCAGAAAGACCCTGATACCATCCTGATAAATTGCTCTATGTTTTTGGAATGCAGAGTTCAGTGTGGAAGATGGTACATTTCTGCATAAAGCCTTTAATAGTTTCAAAACAAAATGTTTTCATACTTCAAAATGTCATATTCTCACTAAAGAGATGGGGAAAAGAAAGGAAATTATACAGTTTGGGTCATGTGAAACATTTAATTTAGACCAAAACTGAGTGTTTTGTTTTGCTGTTTTTCTCTTGGACACTAAATTGAAAAAGTAGGTATTCAAAAACCTCTAGATAGCCTCTCCGTTTATGGTGATTTATGAACTGCTGGTGGAAAATCGGTAGAAGTTATTTTCTGTTAGCTAAATAGAAAAATACAACCTTCAATCTACAACTATGAAGAGCTGTAATTTGGAAAACACAACATGTGATAGAAATGGATTATGGTGCTGTTCCATTCAGATGCATGACTTCACTGTTTCTCTAAGCTCTGTCCTTTTAATGTGGATTTAATAACATCAGGCACCAGAAGGAACTAGGTCCTTCTCAAATTGAAGAACACACGACTTTTCCATAACTGAATCTTTTAATTGCTGAACAAGGAGCAAAGCCCTTCTCTGCTTTGGACTGGAAAGTGTTTTCATTTTATGTGTGCAATGACAGAACGTATAGACTTTGTGTCTGAGTGTAGGGATGGAAAGCAAATTCTGACATACTTTGAAGTTTATTGCAGTGGCACTGCAGAGGTTCCTCCTGTAACAGTGCAAAACTGTGATTCCATTTCCTCATACTCTTTCCAGAATAAAGGGATGATCACATTTTTCCTACAAATATATGTTTGGATCATAAAGTGGTTCATAAATGGCTTGTTTTTCATAACTGGGATTCTTTAGCTTAGAAAATCTGAGACATCCTGGCAAGTACAATAATGTCACAGGGAGCATAGTAGCCATTGACTATGGAAAAAGGTGAAACAAATTATAGCCTGGATTTTTAGGAAGTTGCTAGAAAGAGTACAAATGTTTGCCCCACTTTGCATGTTCCACTCAGCATTAATACTGGTGGGACCTGCAGGAAACAAAGTGGAAGAAATGGAGTGCCTAAATTGACTGAACCGATAACAACAGCAGCTGCTGATCAGCAGCAACAAAACGATCTCCAGTCTGGATGTACTCACTCACACAGAGGAGCAATGGAAGCAAAAGGCCTTTGTTTCCAAAATGGTGTGATGCCATGGGCAGACAGATATTTGGATTCTGGGAATCCCATGTATTGTAGATTCAGAATAGTGTTCCAGCAATAAATTTTGCCCAGCTGCTACTGTGGTTGTTGGAGCCTAAGACTGATTTTTGTAGTCCAAAATTAGATCTTGGATGACATAAGGAAAGATCATTGTAGAAAGTCTCTGGGGGCCCACTGCTTTTTATACTTTTACTTATCATTTGCTACCACCAAGTGTTAAAGTAAGGGGACGAATAATAAGAGACCTTTGACTTAACTCAGTGTGACCATTAAGATTTGCTTCCTCTGTATCCCCTCTTGTCTCAAAAGTGCCCTGCAATTCTTGTGTGCTGTGCAGTTTACAGAGGGTGTGACTGCTCTGCTCGTCAACAGGAAAGAAGAAGGGGTATGTTTGACAACTTGCACCAGTGGGGCACAATCCTGGCCTGCAAAATCTGTAGAATAAAGTTGATTCACATGCAGCGTGCAAGCTCTGGAGCCCAAAGTGGGTGTTATTTGAGTAGCACAGAAAACAGGGTTTTCTAAATACAGAAAGTGCCCCAAACATCACTATGTAGGGACAGCTGGCAGGACTATTGTCCTGGCCAGGGTTCTGTCTCCACTGATACTGTTCCAGCAGGGAAGAATCTGAGGCAGACCAATGCCTTCTGCACAGCTGCTCTACAGGACCAGTGCTTCCTCCTACCTACTGCAGCCTGAAGTGACTCACAAATTCCAGAAAAGGAAGCACTGTAATTGCTGCTGTGAAGTTCAAGGGCACACTAGCATTTTCCCCCATGTTTGGGTAAAAGGGAAAAATTCAGCTCAAATGCTTCTCACACTTGCAAGATTTCCAACGACTCAGCTCAGCAAGACAGATTTTCTTCCATGTTCAGTCATCTCTCTAACACCTCTCCAGAATTTTAGAAGTCAATGCGCCATATAGTACTCAGAAGATGGTTCACCTCTGTGAAGAAGTTTGAAGTGTCCTTTAACTCTCCTGTCACCCTTTAGTGTGGTGTGTACCCTGTGTGCTAAAAAAGCTGTTCTCTTTCCGGGTCTCCCACCCATCATCTCATCAGCTTCCAGCCCAGGAAATATTTGTTCATATCCTCCCTCTGTAAAAAAGGTCTTGGGTTCCAGACAATTACATAAATAAATAAACAAACAAACAAACCAAACAGTCAAATACTAATCTCTTCACCAGATCTGAGCTGCTCACTTTGGGTAAATGAAGTTTTTATTGAACAGCAGAGGGCCCATGGCGCTGATTCCACAGGTGGAGTCAGTCTTGGTCAGAAAAAAGTGAATATCCATCAGACACTGAACAGTAGAACAAGCAGGAAAAGGTAGAGGAAAGATGTATGAATATTAGGAGTACTGCTAGGATAACGTGGGAGACAAAATCTCAGTTCATGGATTTTTCCTTCTTTCCATGGCCAGCTCATGAAGTGAGGCATGCACCTTCTTGAATTTTGGCACTTCAGTTGTGGTTATTTAATCACATAGGATTTTCCTGCAATGAGAAGGCAGCAGGATGCAGGGAATAATCTACCCGATCCATACTTAATTAATTAATTAATTAATTAATTAATACAGTAAATCAACTCACAGAGATTTCCTGACTCCAACAATTGCTCAGACAGGTCAACTCACTTTTGTGTGGATGAAATTAAAACCAAAGCATATTCCTATCATCCTCTTTCCAATTGCCCAGAAAGTGAGATTAGCACAGAGTAGAAATGATGAATAAACATTAAAAATTAAGATCTGTTTAAAAAACATCAACAATTGCTCAGACAGGTCAACTCACTTTTGTGTGGATGAAATTAAAACCAAAGCATATTCCTATCATCCTCTTTCCAATTGCCCAGAAAGTGAGATTAGCACAGAGTAGAAATGATGAATAAACATTAAAAATTAAGATAGGTATATAAGTAAGGTCTTACTGATGTGGAAAAACCCTCACCAAGGCTGATCAGTGCAGCAGTATGTAGCATAAGCACTGTTACTCACACTTGCTCCTTAGCCTAAGTGTACTGCTTAGTCTTTCTTGTTTAAATGTTACAGCCACAAAACTAGCTAATAAATTTCTGGCTGACAAGCCTGACAGAGCAATAAGTAAAAACAGGAAGGCATCTATTACATATTACCCTGAATTTATCAGCTTTGCCTTCGAAAGGGGAAATAACACAAAGCAAATTGTGGGAAGTTTTTTTATCTGCTAGAAAAATATGCCCTGTGCCCCAGTCAAAAAACAAGCTGTTGTGAAGTAACCATATTATTTAAAGATACAAGTCAAACAGGAAGAGGAAAACCAAATAAGCATGGCTTGAAAATTTCCCACAAGTGAGCTCTTACAGTCAGAATGTAGTGATGGAATTGCTGACGGAGCCTGAGCTGCAGGGCAGTCATCAGGTTTTCCAGGGCCAGAAGGCTATAGAGAGGGAATGGAAGAGAGTCTATTCTCATTTGAATATTTGTCTCTGGATATACACTTGTGATATTTGCTTTATTAATGTTTTTAAAGCCAAATCAATGTCAGCAATTGAGATTTTATCTTTCCCTTCAAGGTGAGGTCACTTCTAAACATCAAGATGTGTCTGAAATACCACAAGTTACTGATGCAAGAAACCACAGGCAAGGAACCATGGATAATTTAGCCACATTCCTTTGAAGCACTTCAGTTCATGCATAAATTTAGGCAAACAGGAATTAAAAATGAAGACTTGTGGGACTAATGGACATTTTATGCTGGTTGGATATTTTAGGTTGGATGGGTATTTTGGGCTTAGAATCATTGTCAGCCTGAGAGCAGGTGAAATGAGTTAAATAGAAAATCTGTTGGCTGGAGACATCAAGCCACATAACATGAACCTGCTGTCTGAGAAATACAGTGGTGGAAAAGGTGCCTGTGTAACCCACCTGCTCCTGGGATAGCCCCACCTTTCACTCCACAGTTTTCAACCTGACAACAGAGATCATACTTGAAGTCACACTCCTTATTGCAGTGCCAATGAGAAATTTTGGGTTTTGGTTTTCTGGTTTTTTCCTTTTTTTCATCTTCAAAACCCAATCCTTAGAATAGAAACATTTATAAGCAGCAAGCTGACAAGCACTAGCACTCTGGATTTTTGTTTGCTTTATCTTACTCAAAGACACTACTTTGCAAATCCCCAAGATTTGCAAATGAGCCCTGATGAATCATCTCTATTCAAAAGAATGAGATTTTAAAAGCTTTTTCTTCAGCAACAGAGTTGCCAGCTCACTTGCGACACATTTTCCTATATGTAGAAGACTGTTCAAAGGATATATTCCAGCACATCATATGTAAAGCAAATTAAAACAGTAACATTGAATTTGTTAGGATTTTAGGCCAAAAAGGTTATTATAATCATCAAGATCAACCTATACTTCCCCAACTATATAGTTTCCCATAACATTCAAATCTACTCTACAACATTCGTCTCTATAATATTCTATTCTATATTATACTCTATAATATTCTAATACACATAATATTCTAGAACATATAATATTCTATAATAACCCAGAGATTCCTGGATTAGTCCAAATAATTTCTTCTCACTTTGGTAACAAATTGGTAACTTGTCAGTATGTCATGTATTACATAAGAGAGCCAGTTTGATTTTAGAGCGTTAAGTGAAAGGACATGAACTAATTTTTGGCAAATTACACTGGTTCAATAATTTAGAATCATCTCAATTCCAAACTAAATGTCAAATTCCAGTACAAATTCCATTTTTTGTTCCTATTTGACCTCATAATTTCAGTGTGCAGTTTACTATGGCTTTCTTTGCTGTACTAGGCTATCACAACATTTATAGATTAATTTTAAAAGTCTTTTCAAATTACTAAGAGGAACACATACCCTCCCAGTACACATCCCATTTAAATGAATTTAAATCAAAAATGAAAGCAGGTATTTGGCCCAGGAATCAAAGTCTATGTATTAATATGAATACTAGATTATATTTTGTAAAAGGCCCTGGAAATCTGAGTTTATTTTAGAACTGGCATTGCCAAGAAGTTATTTTATAAATGTATTCCTTTCTAGGGAGTCTTCCCATGCTCCTAAACAGAAATAAAGCCACACAACACAGAACAAAAGGTCATAAATTACTTTACTGACAATTTTCTTAGTCTATGTTTTCACATTTGTCGGGCTGCTCTGACAAGATGTATAGTCATGTAGAACCAAATTAATACACAGGGAGGCTTTGTCATTAAAGAAATGCAAGCTGATTTCTTTCATTATGATCGTCAGGAGAGCTGCATTTGCTGTGCAAATAGCTACAGTGTTCTCTGAGCTAATATTGCTGTGGCACATGGCTAAACCGTAGCAACCTGGATCCTGAAACTGGGGCAAAGCCTTTGTTGAAATCCTCAGGGAAGAAACTGCTTCAAATCCAGGTGCTTAATGGCAGAACCATGTGTAAACTGAAATGCATAACATACATTCATCCTGCTATTAAAGCAGCACATTAAAAGGAAAAGAATGAGGAAAGAAAGTCATAAGAAACCTCAAGAATTTTCATCTTACTAACAATTCAAATATTGTGCCCGATGTTGCATGTGACCAGATTTTTACCCTCAAATTGAAGCTGACATAAAAACATTTCTTGGAGGAGAAGCTGAAGTCAGATCCTGATGTGAAGGAGTCAGTATAAAACAAACAATTTGGTCCAGTACCTCTGCTCTGACCCTGGCTCAGGAAGAGATGTAAACACATGCTTCACTCTGCCTGGGTGCACTAAGTGCCCTCACTGCATATTTTCCTGCCAGCTGCGGTACAGAAACACACAGGCAGAAAGTCAGAAACCACAGAATAATATGCCCAGAGCAGAGCTAGCTTCCCTGCAATCCCATGGGGAGAAAGTCAGTGAATTCACAGCTAAACACTGTAAAACTGCAAGGTACATCAGAAACACCCAATCCAAGGAGTGTTGGAATTCTGATTAATCCCAGCCTTCTGAGACTTGCCAAATTTTTCAGCAGCAGTGGAAAAGCACACTAGAATTTATAGAGTTGTTAATGTAGTTTAGTTCCAGTCTCAGTGATTCAGATGGGATGAGATCCTTTATCTAGTGGATATCTTTGATTCAGAAACTTGGGAGAAAAACTGCAGAGACAGAGTTGATAACTAGAGTTTAGCTTAAATAAAGCCTCCGCAGAGACTGATTAGTGATGAAGAAGTGTTCAGACCAAGCAAATCTCTAGTTTCTTTTTCACTGGTTTAATTCCTTCTTCCATCTGAGGGAGGAAAAACAAGACAATATTTTATTTTTTTTTCATGGTATTTTGGCACTTCTGTTTCCTGTTGTGGACAAACCCTAGAAGCTAAGAAATTTCTGACTGAAACAATTGAAGTAGTACTGGAAAAATCAAACAGGAAATGAGATGTAATTTTTTTAACAGTGAGGGCAATTAATCACAGGAACAGCTTTGCCAATGGATGTGGTGGATTTACCACTCATGCCAGTCCTTAAATCGAGTCTGTCTTTCCTTCCAAGTGTGATTACTCTGATTTAGGGCATTGGTTTTAACACAGGAAACACTGGGTGAAATATTCGGGTTTAAAAGGTTGTTGCAAAGATCCCCCTGGTTTTAAGACTAAGAAAATGTTTACAAGACAGATTTTAGGATACATTCTTTCACAAACAACATGAATGTGGAGAACAGAGGTGGATACATCCCAGACTTGGATTATCTTCATAAATAGGACACTTCCCTGAGAGAAAGACCAAACTATTCCAGGATTTGTTTCAGGTCAGATACAGGCGAAAACTGAAACAAGTTCAATTTCTAATGGAGCTTCCTTGTCTGTGCTTAATTTACCAGACCTGAGGGCAGTCCATGTGTACAGTGGGGCACTGTGACCTTCGGAAAGGCTCATGTTAGAAAAAGCTGAATAAAAATAAACTTTATTTTCAGCTCCACAGCTAGATGCCTGGCTAGTTACCTGTCCTGGAATGCAGTTCTGACTCCTTCTCTGGGCATTCATTGTGGCTATTTTAGGCATCTCATTCCTAGTGACCACAGCAACTTACATTGAACCATTGTAGAATGTTTGGGGTTGGAAGGGACCTCAAAGACCATCTACATCCACCCCCCTGCCATGGACAGAGACACATTCCACTGGACCAGGTTGCTTCAAACTCCATCCAACCTGGCCTTGAACACTTCCAGGGATGGGATATCTCTCTTCAGTACCTTTTAGCAGAAACATGAGTTCCCAAATCATGGAATCCTTTCTGGATCCTTCACAAGGCACAGAGCCTTGGGTAACTGTTGTTGTTCTGAACGTTTAAGTCAAAAAATCACTAGAAATACCCTTTTTCAGGTATTTAAAAGCCAATTACTTCAATAGCAGTTAAGTGTCTAGACACCTTTAACTCTCTGACTTAGAAACCATAAAAATGCACCTGTTGGCCCACAAAACACTGATTTTTTATCTTGTGATGATTGATCTTTATTTGCAAGGAGCAATCTGTTCAAGATAAATATCTGCAAATGCACATAAGAGTTTGCATGAAGTCAGTAACTGGTTCACTGTGAATCAATGCTACATTGGGACAGAAATCCTTCCCACACCTTAAAGGTAGTTCCAGTGCAGAAATAGAAATGTTCATCCGTGTAAAAGCACATAGAGTAACAGAGGAAGGAAAGACTTTCAGTTTCACTAGAAACAGATTTGCCTGTTTCTCCTGTCAGAGGGGGAAAAAAAAAGAAAAAAAATAATTGAGCTACTTGATGGAAACATCTGGGTGAAAGAGAACAGGAGGTGTCAACAGAAGTCAAAATAACAACTCGTATTGCATGGTTTTGATGTGAATGTTTTTGACACGTTTATCATACTTGCTGTTCTGGAGGAGCAGGGTTAGATGTATGCAAGGTAAAAAAAAAATAAACAGTGAAAGACCTCTCTTTTTAGAAGGAGACAGCTTCACTTAAGAAATCTAAATTGCATTTCTGAGCATTACAAATCAGCTGTAAATGCAATTTTACGGTTGTTCTAGGGAGAAAATGTGGGTGGAGCAGACAGTAAGAAGAGAGAAAATAGGCAAATTGAGACATAAAGACATAGACTAGTTGTAACAAGGTCGGGAGTGCTCTAAAATAAAAGTTTCCTCCAATCTCATTAATCTTGTATAAAAGGCACAGCATTTATTTTCCACCAAGACTTTGTGGCTGAATACTTTTTTCCTCCTACCATCTTTGAAGCCCAACATTTTTGTGAGCAGTCAAACAAAAAAAATGAGCCAAATACTTGCACAAGCTCAATTATCTTCTAAAACTATTTGCATACATGGTTACATAACACCTACATCCACAGTTCCTGAACAGCTGCCTAAAGGCAGAAATAACAGTATGTCGGTCATATGTGGGGAAGGAGGTGTTTTCAGAATTACTATGGTGACCAGTGGAGAGTCCTGAAATCAAGTGATGTTCATCCGTTTGATCTGTATTTTAAAAATCCATTACATTCTTCACTCTAGAATGACCCTGCTTGAGCAGGGAGGTTGAACCGGAAAATATTTCTTCCAAACTTACCCATTCTGTGATTCTTCATCCTCAACGTCTGATTTGAATAAAAGCCACAGGGTCCACCTTTACCATTAAATAAATCAAAAAGAAAGTGTAAAAACTAAAGCCACCAAATCAGTAAGTATTTTTTGACTCAGCCTTGGAGCAAGGCAATCAACTAACTCCACGACAGTTTTGCAAGTTTGAGATCTCCAAGCAGCAGTGGATGTCAGCCACTCTCATAACCCCTGGGCCATAAACTGGTCCTTTACTTCTTTTGTTCCGAGGTACAGATGTATCAATGACTCACTCAGGTGTGAATGCCTCTCAGCATCTTCCTTAATTTTCTTGCACTCTTTATTCTTTCTAAAAAAAAAAAAAATAATAATAAAAAAAACCAACAAAAAACCAAACCAAAACAAAACAAAAAAAACAACAAAACAAAAACACCAGAAAAATGTCTTTTCATTAGAGAGAAGGAAAATTAGTTTATGACAGAAATGTCTGAACAAACTAAAGGTTACCACAACAAAAAGGTTTTGGCAGGGGTCTCCCTGAGAGGGAGGCACAACAGTACAAGGCAGAGGACTGAGTGGAGGAGTGAAATGTCAGAGATGGAGATGAGGAGAGAGGGATACATAAAAGAACACAGCAGAAAAAAGAACCAAACCTCTGACTCTGGAAACTATTTATCAATGGGTTTTTCTTGGGAGTGTAACAAGGCCAGCATTTCATTCGGCATGTCTATATATTTTCCATCTGGGTGCTATTTTACAAAGAGTGGGATTTATTATAATTTCACTTCATTAGAGTTCATTTATTTCATCACTACAGTATCCAGTGAAGAGCTATATTTTCCTCCTGATCAAAGACGAGGTTTGACTGTTGTTTCTTCCAAGTCTTTCTGTGGAAAAAAATATTTCCCTTTTACTGTAAGTTCCCTTTCTTGGTTCATTCTACTAAAAAAAAAACAAAACAATGGAAGCAGAAATTTTTGTTTTCCTTTTTTTACTGTTATTTTAAATTTTATTTAAAAGAGTGTAATTTAAATAAAATTCATGAAAAAGTGTTCTACCTAGCAAAAAAGTTAATTTGGCATCATTTTGCCAAACACCTCTCTCACCTCAGTTGTCTACAGTGTAAGTGTTCACATCTTAGTCAATCATCCCAGAAATGCAGTCCGTGGAGCTTGCAGTGTCTTTCATGTGATAAATAATTACTTCATTGACCATACTGCCAAGTCTTCTTCCAAATATCCGTGCAACCTAAGAGGGTTCAACCCAGGTGCAAAAAAAAGCCTACAGGCTACTTAGGCATCTGAGCTAAACCAGAGTCCAACCTCTCCTTTTCATAAGCTTCTCTCATGGGTGTAGGGAAATTAGAAAGATATTTGGAGTCCTATAATTTAATTTGAAGGTGCTTATCTCTTTTACTGCATGTTTGGAGGTCCTGCAGTAACTGTTCTAAGCCTTTGGAGCTATAAATGGTTCTGCTTTTGGAGCCAGTGGTAACAATTTTTCTGGAAGGTAATTCTGGAAGTAAATCTACAGTAGCTGCACAATCATGGAGTCATGGAATCATTAAGTATGGAAAAGCCCTCTAACATCACCAAGCCCAACCACTAACCCAGCACCTACAACCCGTCACTAAACCATGTCCCCAAATGTCACATCTACCAGCTTTTTCAACACTTCCAGTGGACAGTGATTCCTCCACTGCCCTGAACAGCTTGTTCCAGGAATTAACAACCTTTTCCATAAAGAAAGTTACCGTAATGTCAAACCTTTTGTGGTGGAACTTGAGGCTGTTTTGTCTTGTCCTGTCTTTTGTTACTTGGGAAAAGAGCCTGACTCCCACCTGGCTGCACCATCCTGCCTGGGAGTTGTAGGGAACAGTTGTCCAGAGGGGGATTAGGAGCATATTTACTCCTCTAACAAATGCAGATCAGGAGCTTTGATTCATTTTGTTAAAACGTATTAGACATAGACATGATTCAATTTGTTAAAACATATTAGACATAGACATCCTAGTTGTCAGCAGAGAGAAACGTGTGTTTGTGAAATGGGGGTGGTGTGAGCATTTGGGGCATAAGGAATTGTGCACACCAGAGGAGAAAGAGCCCACCAGTGTCTGAAATGCTCTCCTGAAGCCCATGTACATGATCCTGACATGCAGACTACAGCTTGAGCAGCATGTTATTAGAGAAAAACTCCCCATTCAAAAAAAAAATTAACAGCAGAAATAAGAAGAAACAAAACTCTCAGACAACTCTGTCTTGCTTCATCACAGGTAAGGAAACAAAGGGTCATGTTTCAACTTTCTGACTTTCAGAGTGATGGTGCCTCTGTGTATCTGAGATATAATCAAGGGAAAACAGAAGGAAAAAAATGCTGTAATACACTTAAAAAGGTGTCTTAGAAGTATTATTCATTAAGTAAGCAACAGCAAGAATTACATTTTTCTAGAGAAGAAAAAGAAGTTCCACCAGCAATTATTTAGTTCCCAAGGTCACCATTTGTTCTGTAAAGAGTGTCTATGCCTGATTTTATGTGTGTGTAAAGAAATAACATATTTATTAAATTAAATTTCAAATTTACATAAACACACACTCTACACATAATGATACTATATAATAAATACAGTATTATTATATGACTACTATTACTGTATGGAAGTGCTCAAAACCAGGTCGCATGGGGCCCTCAGCAACCTGGTCTGGAGGGAGGTGCTCCTGTCCATGGAAGATTTTGGAACAAGTTGATCCTTAGTGTCCCTTTCAACCCAAACCAATTTATCATTTTATGTTTAGTAAATAATATTAATAGTATATGTATATATTACAAAATACATTAAAATATTTTATCTATTGGTGTCTATTTTAAAGCCAAGGTTTTATTGGTTTTATTTATTTAAAAAAAGAAACAGACAAACAAGGCCAAATACAATTAAAAATACTGAAAGGCAGAACATTCCTTCTCCTGATGATATTTGGGATGCTTTTGACCTTGCTTGCAATCGAGTGAGCAAAAACAGACAATCTTTTGACATTTGTTTGCAAAAAAAGTCAAGGTTTGAAAGAAACATAAATTAAAATACAAATTCAATTTATAAATTAACAAGAGGTTACAGAGTTGGAGTCTAGAGATATCTATTGCATCTCACAATGAAATGCATGTCTAATTTCTGTGCCTCTTCCTTTGTCAATTGAATCGTCATACTGTTGAGGCCACCCTCCCTGAGCTCAGGGTGGCATCTGTGCTTTATCTCAAAAACTTCATTTGCTCTCAACAGAACAGAGCAGAAATAGACACCAGGCAAACATAAAACTTATGAGGTCAGATTTACAGGCTTAAATTTACAATAAATTATAAATAACTAAGTCAATCCAAGAGGAAAATATATGCCCAAAATGGAAGTTTCTCTGTGAGATCAATACTTCTGCATTTCAACAATCAAATATCTTAAGTGTTTAACTGGATATTAGGAAAAATTTCTTCACTGAAAGGGTTGTTAAGTTCTGGCACAGCTGTCCAAGGCAGTGGTGGAGTCCCCATCCCTGGAGGCATTTAAAATCTGTGAGGAAGTGTCACCTTGGTACATTGGTTAGTGGTGGCCTTGGCAGTGCTGGGGGAATGCTTGGAGTGGATCATGGAATCATGGAATTTTTAAGGTTGAAATAAGACCAAGTCCAACCATGATTCTATCCCATTTGGTCTAGTCCATGATTTTATGATTCTAAGATTCTTGCTTAAAATAATTATAACTAGGTTAGCTTTAGCCTTTCAGAGTGAAGTGCAGATGCCAAGCTAAGTAACTTCCAGCTGGCTTCCTGAGATATTCAAACCATTTTAAATAGGACTACACACTGCTGTGATCATGACCTTCCTGATCTCAGTTACTGGAGAAAACTATTTAATGCTAGGAAATAAAGGTAAATATAGATTCCTTTCAAGTGCTGAAAAATAAAAGCCATTTTCTTGCTTAAAAGTATTAGCTTGGTCGCTACAGATGAGAGAGAATCTTGACTAGGAAAAAAACAAGTGAGATATTATGCAGTCAGAGAGCAAAATATATATATTTTTTTTTTCTACCAGTCCTAGATGCACCAGTGAAACTCCTTCTTTCCAAGGAGACACTCAGCCATGCAGGGGTTAACATCTCTTCTGGCCACCTGACTTTACAGCTGAAAACTTGGGAATTTGTGCACACTTATGCATGCAACAAACAAAGAGACCGCTTGCATTATAATCTCCTCAGGGACAGCCAACTGGGAAAGACAAATTTAGCAGTGTACTTCTGTCTTTTTTACATAGCATAATGCCATTAAACTCGACATCATGTAGACAATGAACGCTACAGCAAAATACTGGTGCTGTTTATTAGCTGCCTGACTTTTTTTTCTTTTCTTCTTTCTTTTGAGAGGAAGCACATGTCACATTTGTTTCAGACAACTGCATTGGGGTCCCACAGCTCTGATTAAATATGTATCATTTGTTCAGCTGCATCAGAGTCAGTTTTGGTCTACATACACATTTCGTTAATATTTTAAATAGGAAAAACAACAAAGAGAGGAGAAATTAACAGTTGCTGAACTTCTCCAATTACCACTAATCACATTTACACCCTGGGGTTTGCAGAATTAGAAATCAATTGGTGGCTTCCTCTTTCTACAGCAGGCAGTAAATGTGACAATTTAGGGAAAAGACTAGAAGACAGCTCAATTCAACCTGGATACCCTTGTAAGTACCACACAGAGAATTTATTGCTATGTTGTTTAATGTGACACAAAGATTATATGGCATCATTTACTAAAATGATAAATCATTGTGTGTGATTGATGCCAAAAAAATGTGACACCATTCTTTTTTATATAAGACTATTTTTTTCCTTTCCTTTCAGACATTCGAAAATTGCATCCAGAGCAAAACTCTGTGGTGAAGTCTTTAAGGATAATTTTATAGTGGTTCACCTTTTCCTTTCAAGATTGTGAAAAATTATTTTTGAGAAAGAGCTGCTTCAAACTTGATTCTCTCTGGTTTTGCAGTTTTGTTGTTTTTTGTTTTTTTCACAATGACTTTTCCCAGCATCTCGTGTTGATTTAGCTGCAACATATTGGTTAGAAGGTTACTGTCAGTGTCACTTAGTATGTTCTTTAATAATCTATGAGCTTCTTCTTAAATGTTTAGATAAACTCAAATTGGCCATGTACGTGTTTCTGAACATCATAAATGATGAACCAGCAGGGTCAAGTGGTCCAAAGCTGCTTATGATTCCTTAATCTGGGAAAAGCCTTAGTGGGGCTGTCAAAGCAGATTTTGCAATATGTGTGCTCATAAAGACATCGCCGAAGAGCTAAACTTGAATCCACTGCTCACAATTTAATGTGTAAAGAGAGGAGTATCTGACCAAAAATCAGTATATGGGGAAAGGAAACAACCCTGGGGGTAGTTCCTTCTACAAGCAAGCTCAAGGTAGAATAAAGTAGTATGTCTGGCAAAAGGCATTTAATGGAGCAAAAGCCTCATCTAGCTGAGCTTTTTGATTTTTCAAAATAGGGATGACAATCCTGTTTTCTTAGAGAATATGCAGTCTGAAAAGCCTTTAGAGTCTTTGTCTATACATGTGTTTATACTCTTTCCTGCAACCTAGAAGCAGAACTAAATAAAAAATAATGGTGAGGTGAGGAGGAAGGATGATTCAACCAAACCTGTTAAAACTTGAAATTCACTCCATGGACATACTGACTTGATGCTGACTTGATATAAAAACAAACAAATAAACAAACAAACACACACACACAAAAATATAAAACAAAAACCAGGTAAGTTCTTTGCTCATTTGAACCATTTAATTTACTGCTCAAAAGAAAGACTTTACTATAGAGCTTTTCTTAAACTATTCCATTAATAAACCCAGTGATAAAATTCAAGTGATTTGAACTAAAAATTATGTCATGGATGTTTAGGAAGTTAAATAGTCCTCATACTATTTGTCAAAAAAATAACTCAAGAAGCAGCAATGTCTCCAGTAAAATAAGTTACATGACAGATAGTGCTCTGCAGTTTAACAAGATTGTTCTTATTTTGAAGACCAATATTTTATGTGATTACTTAAAAAAATACAACTGACCTTTTTCAAATTCAGAGAATCTGAGTGTCAATTTCAGATAAGCAAGAGTTTTATCATCAGACATATTTCCTCAGAAATCAGCCAATTCTTTTTTCCTTATACATTATGCAAACTAGTGCTTTTTAGACCCTTTGGACCAGAACAAGATGACTGAAAAATAATTCATTAATTTTAATTTTTAATAGCAATTGAATAAACTATCACTGAGTGATTCTTATTTTTAAGACTACACACTGGATCCATTATAGCATCTTAGTATACACAGTAGTGTACACAGTTACATGAATTCTTTTAATCATGTGCAAAGGATAAAATACATGCCAGAGAAACTGCTGAATAATTTAAGGTAAATTATGTGATTGAAAGTTCAGAAGTTTACTCAAATCTAAGAGAGTTTATGTTTTTCCTTCTTAAAAAGTCATTCTATATGTCTCTCATACTAAGTCAGGCACACTGTCTAAAATTCAAGGGTGAAGCAAGCAAAAGATACCAAAATTAAAGCAACTAAAAGAATAGTTGTGACTTACTTCTATTTAAAAAAAATATGAAAAAATATGGATGCTTTGCAAAGCATATTTGTAAGTCACCCCACATTAGCTGTATCCATGACTCCATGACACATTATCTGACTCCATGACCAAAGAGGCAGCATAGTCTACCTAAAAATTTGAGCCAAGCTCTGTGAATACTTTCCCTATATTTATCAAAATGTTCATGAACATTTTTGAATCTTTCAGCAAACCTAATCTCATCACAAAGCTTACTGTTCCTGGGGGGGTCAGTGATTGTGCAGACCACATTTTTTTTATATTTTTTCACATTTAGATAGAGTTCTGTATAGATACGATACAACACACTTGTTATGATCATCAAGAACCTTTGTCTTGCTCTTTCAAATAACAGCTCGACACCTAAACCCAGTGTTTTTCAAAACAAAGAAACACAGAAGGTCAGGACATGCTTGGAACAAACTTCTAGTCCCACCCCAGTAGCTATGTGACATATTCATCAGAGACCAGGATTCATCTCACCAAACTTTGGATTCAGTATCTATTTGTCTAATCCAGAGTTTGACATCTTGGTTTCCTCTGCTGTCATGGAGGAAAAACATCAAAACTCACCCAGGCATCCTGCTGGGGTGTAATAAACTGCTTTATAAATCTCTTTTTCATATAGGATGGCTTTTTCCCTTGATTTTCTTTCTGTTATTAGTATTGAGTCTGGAAGCATATCCTGCATCATGTCTGACAGCAGTGAGATTTTTGGCCTTTCTTACCTAGGAAGTGAAGCACTGGAACCAGCGGCCAATTGTCAAGGCGAGTCCTTTGAACTCGTGGGTTTGATCCTGGAAACTGGCAGAAATCTGAATGAGCTCACAACCCCTGTGGGAGGAACACTCTCTTACAAAGCTTGGGCTGATGCCATCGAGGACCATAGATGTGATGACTGTGTTTTGTTAATGACCCTACTATTCTCCTAGGAGCAATATTAGTGAGAATTATGAGTCAATGCTTTCTAGTAGTAGCCTTACTATTTGTATTTGGAATTACAGAAATGAAATGGTCAAAACTTTAAAACCAGCTAAGAAAATAGAAAGCTGGGAGGAAAAGTTTTAACCTAAAGTAAGCTTTTCTTTTTAGCTTTGTTTCTTCCAATATAGGGAGGTGCATCGTTCACAACATGTGTCTCCAATACTCTGTTTCAGTTTATGAACCTCTGCCCTGACCAGAGGTGGCACTTTGGCAGGATTTTCTTGATTTTTTTTTTGCAGTAAGTTACAGAATGGCCAATAAATAAAAATAATTATTCTCTAGAGATATTAAACTGGCAGGTTTTACAGGCAGTAACTTCACACACAATCAGAACTCGGTCCGAACACAGAGTAACAGCAACCCTCTCTTCAAATAATTTGAGCCGAGTTTCCATGATTGTGGCACATATCTCTCTCCTCAGCTTTTCAGTTTTTTCTGGTACTACCCACCTTGAGAGTGGCTGGAGGCAGAGAGTGCATATGTTCATACACTAATCATTGGAATAAAATTCAGATACCTCCACACCAATGCCAACCTCAGAAATCACATCCTTGGGGGTAAAATAATTCTGACAGTTGCCCCAGAACTGTCTAATTGAGTGATTACAGATATGTTTTAGAATTTTCAATATAAATTAAGAAAACTTCTGTGTTTGCTCTCCTCTGCATTAGTTAGAGGGCATGTTTAAAGGTACAATCCATATCCTAATAATCTCATAGTCCAAACAGACAGTTTACTTGCAGGATTGTTCAGTACCTTGCCCTCTTCACTTCACCCAATCAGCCTCTGTTCCCCTGATAAACTGAAAACAGGTTTCTTGCCTGGCTAATTAGCTCTTAACTGCCTTCTACCATCACATTTTCAAGCTTGTCCCCTAAATATTTCAAGCATGTTAGTGAGATAACGAGTACAGATTTCAGATTCTCTGCACTTTCCAGGTAGAAGACCTGAAGCAGAGAAATGTTAAGGTTATGACTTATCAGGCTTTAAAAGTCTCAGAGTTAGACCCCTGACTAATTTCAGACCACCTTTACAGTCATAAAGCAGCTGCAGAGAGCAATTATTCAACCTGCCTTTTGGTGACATGCATTCTACATCACTTTTATTAATTACAAAAATCTCTCTTCATCAGAATGTAAGTGCACACCTATATTGTATGTAAATAAAAGTCTCATCAAAGCAAGCGTGTGACTGAAGTGATAGTTTATATTCCTTGACAATATTTCAAAGCAGGCAATTTGCCATCTGAAGTATTTCTGTTAAATTTTACCCAACACAGTTATTTCAATACAAAAATATACTCCTGAAATACATCTTGAAGTGGGATTATCTGCTTGGATTAAGCCAAGCCAAGTAATAAAGTAGGTGGGATAGCTCTAGAAGCTTGTTTGTTTGTTTGTTTTTGTTATTAGCCATAAGAAAGGAACAGAACTGTTGGCAGTTGCCTTGTAGAAGACATGGCTTTTGTGCTTCTGTGAAGACATTGCAATATAAATAACAATAAAATAAATATCACACAGAATCACTGGGTCGGAAGAGAATTTAACCATGGCACTGGGTGCTACATCAATCTTTTTTAAAACACATCCAGGGATGGTGACTCCACCACCTCCCTGGGCAGATCATTCCATTTCTTTATCCCTCTCAGTAAAAAAACCTTTTTCCTAACTTCCAGCATAAATTTCCCTTGGCACAGCTTAAGACTGGGATATCATGGGATTCACCTGTAGAGTAAAATAAAATACACTCAGGACCTCACTCTGGCAAGGATGGAGGATGTCATGAAGGGTCTACACATGTATTGTTAAACTCATTTACCCTCAAATCTAGAGAGAACCAGCAGCTCTCTTTTTAGTGTTGCTCAATAACATAGAAATTGTCAAGTTTCTCAGAGGAAATGACAATGACCAAGACCAAATCACAGAAAATTCTAGCAGCATGCCAATATAGATTTCCTATGATTTATCCTATATTACCAGGAACATACTTATGAGAAAATAAAGTTAAAATGAAAGCAGAATTTTCAAATTATTTGCATTATCTAATAAATTACTCTTATATCTTTTCACTATCAATTTAAATTTTTAAATTACATCTCCAACAGAGCATTATTGTTACTGGTATACTTCCTAGAGATAAGGAACTGATCACAAAGATAAGATATAATAAAACCTGTAATTGAAATCATACCTCTTTCAACATAAAATATATTTTTAATCAAACTACTTTCCTTTAAATTTATTATCAGAACCAGAAATTAGTCATGATTGAGGGACAAAACACCATATGATGTTGACTGCTGGTCTAATAATGCATGAAGTAAAAGAAAATAAGAGACAAAAATTATGTGAACTGGAAAAATGGTTACTGAAAGTGAGTAGAGTGTGATTTCCCAAAAGACTAATAAATAAATAAATAAAGCTGAGAAAGTAACTGATTCAGTTTAAAAGATTAGGAATTTCAGGTGAATAAACACGTGATAAAACACCACTAGAAGTAGATATAAACATCCTCAGGGTTATCCAAATTGCTGGAATAAGAGACTAGTATAGAGGCAAATAAATAACATCACTGAGGGAAAAAACTGAAAGGAGAAGGAGGGAAAAAAATGCATGTGGAAAATCATGGAAACAATTAGGTTGGAAAATGCTTCTGAGATCACTGAGTCCAGCCTGTGACCAAACACCACTTTGTCTACTGGACCCAAGCACTGACTGCCACATCCAGGCTTTCCTTGAACACCTCCAGGGATGGTGATTCCACCTCCCTGGACAGCCCCTTCCATTATCTAATCACCTCTCCTGTGAAGAACTTTTCCCAATGTCCAACCTAAATGTCCCCTGGTGCACCATGAGACTGTGTCCTGCTGTGTTTTTGTTGGTTGTTAGAAGCCACTGACTGTAATCCTTGATGAAAACTTTATTTGAACATGAGACATCAGGTTTTAATCATGAGGTTTAAGTAGATGACTTTGTATATTGATGAACTCAGTTTTCTACCTACATTAACTGGTAAAAATGCATTCTAAAACAATACCTTTGAAGAAAAAACGTAAAATATTCACACCACACTAGTAGGACTTTTCTGGGAAATGCTGTCTTTGTCAAGAAAATAGAGACCAAAAAAATTACAACATTTTTATATGTTGATAGGAACTACACTGTGTATTAGAGGCACATATTAAAGCACTGCTTCTCTGGAGGATCATAGAAATTAAATAAAATATCTATGTATCTTAATGCAGAATGCATTTATTTCCACCCGTTAACTCCAGAAAGTTTTGGAATAGATCCTGGATGGAATAATTTCACATCCTTTCTAGGTAATTAATGAACAAAGAAATGAGATGCAATTCATGGAATCACTTGTTACAAATAACTCATCCAAACCTACTTAAAATCTCATAAGACTCTCTTAAATCAATGCAAGAAGGGTTTATCTTGAGACCTGAATTTCAATGGCTTCCAAGTTTCTCTAATGCCCAGCTTCAGCAGGAAATAGGAGTAAAAATTAAAATGAACTGTTAATGACAATTCTTTTTTTTCCCCTCAATACATTTCTTTGTTGTATAACAAAAGAACTAAAAGTGAGTTGGGAAATGCTTTGTTGAGCATGAAACAGAGAGGCAAACCCTGTGTGAGATCTTCAAGGAAATGACCAGAGAGGGTCTGCACCTGGAACCTTTAGCAAAATTTAGATGAAAGTGAAGAAGCTTTGATTTGGGCTACAGAGGAGGAATTTACTGCAACCTAATGCACAGGAGATAGGGAAAATGGGAGACCAGTAAAATGAGAGGAAATGGCCTCAAGTTGTGCCAGGGAAGATTTAGATTGGATGTCAAGAAAAAATTCTTCACTGATGTGGTGGTCAAGCAGTAGAAGAGGTTGCCCAGGAGAGGGGTGGAGTCAACATCCCTGGCAGTGTTGAAAAAACTAGTAGGTGTGGCATTTGGAGATGTGATTAGGCTAGTGGTTGGACTCAAAGACCTTAGACATCTTTTTAAACCTTAATGATGCCACAATTCTATGTTACTGTGAAAAAAACAAACAAACAAAAAAAAAAACCCCAAAAAAATCAAAATCAAAAACAAAACCAAAAAAGCAAACAAACAAACAAAAAAAAAAACCCCAAAAAAATCAAAATCAAAAACAAAACCAAAAAAGCAAACAAACAAACAAAAAAAAAAACCCCAAAAAAATCAAAATCAAAAACAAAACCAAAAAAGCAAACAAACAAACAAAAAAAACCCCACAAAAACTCCCAAACACAAACAAAAACCCAAACCAAAATCAAAACAAAAGAAAACCACAAAAACTAACAGTAATCAAAATTGCTATTTAAAAAATATTGAAACTTTAGAAGTAATCTTCCCTTGAGTAAATTCTAATAAAAAATAACCTGCATCTGGACAGCAAACAGTAGAAGTGTGTAAACTAGGTCCTTGGTGTCTTTACTCCAGCAACATATTTTCTATACTTGAACATTCTGTAAAGAGAGAGAAGGGGTATGGTGCTCACTGGCTGCTGACTTCCTGGAAATAGCTTTGAGGCAACTGTAAAAGTTCCCTTAAAAATTTATATTGGAGCTTCCAGTTCCCACAGCTCCTTTCTGATCCCTTGCTCAAGTCCTGTGCCAGAAAACCCACTGCACTGTCCCCTTCAGAAGCAGGTGCAGCAGCCGGACAATAATCCAATAAAAATCCTATTAGCTGCGTCTCCATGACACTCCTGGTATCCATGGGACCCACAATATCTTTAATGCAGACAATAAATCCAGACCATTTCCTCCTTCAATTGCTCCCAATATGGCTCCACTTCTAGCACAGTTCAGCTAACCATTTTTTGCCACATTTCCCCATGAATGCTGAATCACTCTCTAATCTTTACAATGAAGCCAGCGGAGTCCCCACTAAATGAAACACATCACTCGGGTTTAGTTATCCAAGCACAATTGCATCCAGGTGCATTCCTGTGGATTATGACCAGCAGAGACTCAGTGCTGACAGTAAAAATATCAGTTCCATGTCTGCAAAGTTTGGGAAAGGCTTTGAGGCAATTACTACCCAACCAAAACATCCCAGCTTAACCCTTAAGTGGCCAAAGGAGGGAAAACATCACTAGGTTAAAATGGTGCCAATACATGGGTATGAGGCATAGAGTCAATTAATGCCAAATTAAGGCTGCCAGGACAACAGCTCAGTCAAAAGTGTAAATAAAAGCAAAGCAAGGACAAGTGTATGAAGGAGAGGAATTGCCAACAATTTGTCTTCTTGGACCTCTTCAGAGCAATGGATGCTCACAAAAGTGAGCTTTGTTAATCACAGTAGCTCAATCCAACACATTAGTTAACTCCTCCTGAGTGGTCTGGAGCATCTGAGGGAGCAGCTGAGGGAGCTGGGAAGGGGCTGAGCCTGGAGAAAAGGGCGCTCAGGAGGGACCTTGTGGCTCTGCACAGCTCCTGCCAGGAGGGGACAGCCGGGGGGGTCGGGCTCTGCTCCCAGGGAACAGGGACAGGAGGAGAGGGAACAGCCTCAAGTTGTGCCAGGGGACTTTTAGATTGGATTTTATGCAGAAATTTTTCACAGAGAGGTCCGTAAAGTATTGGAACAGGAAGCCTGGGTGTGTGGTGGAGTCCCTATCCCTGGAGGGAATTAAAAACCACGTGGATGTTCCACTTGTGTTAGTGGTGATCTTGGCAGTGCTGGGTTAATGGCTGGACTTGATGACCTTAGAAGGGCTTTTCTAACCTCAATTATTCTGTGATTCTATGAGGCCATGGGACAGTGTGGTTTTGTTAAATGAGAGGGAAATTTATCATTTGAACATAACCCTGCTGATAGTCCAGCTGCCCTGGGCACATCACTGTGGCAGTTCTTGAGGTAAAACTCATCCCTTCTGAGAACAGAACAGCTGAACAGGCAGTTCCCATGGACACCAAAAAATTCCATACACCACTGACAGCCTTCATTACTTAGCCCACAGGTTTTTTGCATGTAATCTGTATAGCCAGGTAGAGGATGGGAGGCAGAGCCTGGAGGACTTAGAAATTATTTCAGAGACAGCTCTTACACAGTAGGAATTTATTACCCTCATGGCCAGGTAGAGGATGAGAGGCAGAGCCTGGAGGACAGAAATTATTTCAGAGACAGCTCTTACACAGTAGGAATTTATTACCCTTCATCCCTGCAGATCCTGAAGACTCTGTGCCTCACAATATGTCTATTGGGATGGAAAGTCAAGCTGCAGCTTGGCTATTTGCAGACTGCTCCCATCAAAAATTTTAAACCAAACGGTTTAGGGAGAATGGACTTGATCTCTGTGTTTGTGTCAAAGCTTATTTTGTAGAAGAGGTAGGTTTTAATGTGTAGTTAAAACAATCAACAAGTTGATTGCAGATTACTTAGCTGGAGGGCAGGAATACATTTAGGCTATTTAAAATTCTGTGCACTTTATTGTGATTTAGATGTCCTCCTTAATTACTTTTTCTAACTGGCTGCTTAGAATTACATATTGTTTATAGACCTACTTCCATCCAGGCTTTGTCATATGATCCTATTTTGAGGGGAACTAAATAACTTTTGTGCCTCTTCTTCCAGCAAAGGCTCAGCAGCAACAGCAGCTCAGTGTGAGAACAACCACCTGAGAATGGAGAGAAGTGGAGAATCTCCTGCTGGGTACAGGTATATTCCCCTAGGAACCCCATGGGTTTTATAATACTCATTATTGGTATGAGTATTATACTATATATAATATTTATATATATATATATATTATATTATATACTATATAATACTCATTATATTACTCATTATTATCAATAAAGTTGTTTCTGAATGCAGGAGCTTGAGCAGTGAGTATGTGACCAGTGAAGCTGCCTTGTGCTGCTGTCTATCCTTCCACCACCCAAGCCAAAAAGAGGAACAGGCAGGGGGAATGTCATTAAGCTCCTTGAAAATGAGTGCTGGGCTGATTTGAACACAAATGTGTACACAAAGAAGATATCAATTGCAGCTCAGTGCAGGAAACCAAATTTTTCCCATCCAGAAAAGAAATGTTATCTGCATCGTCCAAGTCCCTGTATAAAACAGAGCAATTGACTGGTTTAGTGAATTGAATTAAAACAAAAGAGAGGAACAAAAAGAAAGAAATGTATGAAAACTTATAATTTAAAACTTGCAAATTATTTGCACAAGAGATCAGAGTAATTCTCGTGGAAGGTTTTCATGCTAATTTTTTACTGAGCTCAGTGTATTCAGTATTCATTGCAGTATTCACTGCAGTCATTTAAAGGAGTACTCAAAGCAAGAGTGACTGGCTGGAGTCACAAAAGGTGCTGGCTAAATATCTATGGAAACAATCTCAAATCTAAAGACCTCTATAAGCTGGGATGGTTGGAGAGACACAAGAGGAAGAGACACCAGCAGTGAAATTGGTGTAATTTAGGTGCACAGTGCTCACATTGCAGAAGTACCAGATGTGCAGTGCTGTGCATCAGAAGACCAGACCAGACATTATAGGCCATGAAGCAAATTATTTTCACAATACTAATCATCTCAGCAAGTCCTTTCTGAGGGTTGTCAGGGTCTCATCCTTCTCCTGTTGGAGGGCACTGCCAAACTCCTTTTCTTATCTGTTGTTCCCATTGTTTAAAATTGTCTAAAATTTACATTTAGTCAGTTCATACTCATTCCCTGGGTGCTGTCAAAAGACTGCAGTAATTTTCCTGCCACCCTTGTCTTTATTGGGATAAGCAATCCCATGGCATTTCATCTTAGTTGAGAAGTTCCTTTACCTGAGAGCTGCTCTGGTCCCTCTGCTTGTCCTGATGGCCTCCTCTCCTTCACTTTTGTACTTGAATTTGTAACTCCTTTGGCCATAGATAACCAGAAGCACACAGCCCTTCAGTCCAGGCTACGCAGACATCTTGCATTTAGTGCAATTTGGAATTTCTCTTGGATTTGTCTCAACTTTTTATAAAGTGACCACCCTCTACCTACAGCATGTGCTCCATACATCATAGAGGCAAGAAGAAAATGAAGGAATTTATATAGCAAGATAGCCTAATGGAGCGTAAAAAGTAGTTCCACTTCTTAGAGTCTTTTTGGATAATGCAATTACCTTTAACTAGATAAAATTTTTACACATTAAAATGTACTCATGAAGACGAGAAGAGAATTAGAGGGATGGGGCTTCTCTGATGTGAGGAAAGGTTGAAAAAGGAGAGAGGAGAGGAGAGGAGAGGAG
>NW_024362275.1:0-4114 GCF_014805655.1 Passer montanus
TCTGTTGTCTCCTGCATTGATGCCTGGTCTTTTGCTGCTACTAAGATATCATCTATGTAATGTAATATGAGAGAATTTGGATATTGTGCACGAACTGAGGAAAGTATTTTTGCAACATACCACTGACATATACTCGGGGAATTTTTCATTCCTTGTGGAAGGGAAAGCCAATGGTATCTTTTCAAAGGTGCTTGCTGATTTATGGATGGGATGGAAAATGCAAATCTTGGTGCATCGTCTGGGTGTAAGGGAATATTGAAAAAATAGTATTTTAAATCAATAACAGTTAACTTCTAATCTTTTGGAATCATAACAGGAGAGGGTAAACCTGGTTGTAAAGAGCCCATTTCTTGAATTACTTCGTTAATTTTTCTGAGATCTTGTAACAACTTCTATTTCTCACTGTTTGGCTTCTTGATTACAAAAACTGGAGTGTTCCAGGGACTAGTAGTTGGAGTTAAGTGACCTTTGGTTAACTGTTCCTGCACTAACTGCTCTAAAGCAGCAAGTTTCTCTTCGGGTAAGGGCCACTGGCTGACCCAAATGGGTGTGTTAGATGTCTATGTCAGTTTTAAAGTGTTATGTCTATTAACAGCTTTTGTTAAAATCCAGTTTCTAACCTGAGATGCCATTGTGATAAAATGTCCCATCCCCAAAGAACAATATCAGCTCCTACAATGAATGGTCTTGTGGTGGCAACACGACCTTCAGGCCCCTCAAATGTGACTGCGTGCGAGCTTCGAAAGCTCTCACAGTGACCACCAATACCTGCCAGCTGATCCAGCGTAGGCACGATGGTCCAGTCCTGTGGCCATTTTGATTTTGATGTCAGAGTGCCGTCTGCTCCGGTATCTCTCAGGCCAGTGAGGGTGATGGCTGCCCGAGGGGCTGCAGCACACAGGTGAGCTGAGGCCGTCCGTGGCTGATGTGCCTGGTCCAGGCCATGACAGCTGTGCTGTTCTGTGACTGTGGTAGGAGAAAAGCTTGTGCTATGGTTAGTCCTTTGGGTAAAAAACATGGAGGGTCTGGACACAAAGCCAACACTGTAATTTCCTGTGAACAGGTGACAGACAGCACAGCTGGAATGACATAAAAACCTTCTGCATGGGATCTGTTCGCTCCCACTATTAAGAACTGACGTGGTTGTGGTTCAAGTCCCAGCTGTCCTGTGGACACTGTGTGAGCAATGGCATTGGTTAGCACCACTGGCTGGGCTGGGGACAGCTCCAGTCTGGTACCTGGGGACATTGTGGTCGGCAGTCCTGCACAGACGTGCTGCAGCTCTGACCGTGGTGGCCTGTGGTGCTCTCTGCCTCTGGCGCAGTGGTTCCTGTGTCATGGCAGCCACTGCCCCGTGCCTGGCTGCACGTTTCCCGGCAGATGGCACGGACAGCCCTGTGCTGGGTGACAGCTGTTAGCACTGGGACAGAAACCTCTGCATCCACTGTTTCTGGGCAGTGGCCTTCTGCGGGCCCCAGGACATCCCCTTTGAAATGACCTCTCTGGCCACACGAATAGCACGTGTCCCTTGGAATTTGTTGGTTTTACATTGCACCTTTGAATGCTATTAAAGCTTCTGCTAGGGTTTGTGTTTGCATTTCTACTGCCTTTTCCTGCTGCTTTAGGGTGTTTTCTTGAGCTGTTGTGATGGCACTGGCCAGCACCTCTGCCTGCATGGCTGCTGCAGGCTCAGGGGTACCAAGGCGGTTGCAAGCATCCACTAGGTGTGTCAGGGTGGGCTCAGGATCCTGTGGTAATGTACGTAATGCCTTTTTGCAGGTTGGGTTTGCATTAGAAATTGCAAGCCGTTTTAATAACTCTTGTCTGGCTCGGTCTATTGGAATTTGCTTTTCTAATGCCATTTTTAAACGGTCCAAAAACTTAATATAAGGTTCATCTATTCCCTGTTTTATTTCTGTGAAATCTAGTTCTGGTTTGTTGCCATCAGGGACCTGTAACAAAGCTGTTTTTGCTGCTTCTTTGATATCTTGCAATACTTGTCTACTAAGAGTTCGGGCTTGTGTTAGAGGATCTGTGTGAGCTCCTTCACCTGAGAGCTGATCTATAGTCAAATTTGCAGTAGCTGGAGTTCCTGCATAACCTCTTAAAAGGTCGTTTAACAAACGTTTCCATGCTAGTTCCCACAGAGAAAATTCTGTTGGGGATAGCAGGGATGTGCAAAGCTGTCTTAGATCATGTGGAGTGAATATGTTTGCTGTGAAGGTGGCCTGTAATAGGCTTCTGAAATAGGCAGAATCTCTACCACACAAAAGAGAGGCTTTGCAAATTTCTTTTAACTCAGCAAAACTGATTTGTTGCCAGGTCCCTCTCGGGGCTGGACCTGCTGTATACCTCACAGGAAAAACCTTCAATTTCGATGCAATTTCCCACTCTCCTTCCTGAACTGCATCCTTTCTTATCCTCTGCCAGGTATCTGTGACTCCTTGTGTGTTAAACTCTTCCTTAGATTGTTTGAAATTACATTGTGGAGCATAGGAATAATTTGGTTTTTTGTTCCGGCAAGCCCTCGGACCTGGGCGCCGCCATTTTGGACAGGGTCACTTCCGGGGCATCACATCCGGTTCCCACGCTCAGCAGGGAGGGGGCGTGCCCTCCTGGGCTGTGGGCGGGGAGCAGGGGCGGGGAAACTGACCGGGCTCTGCCCACAAAAGGGGCGTGTCCCTGCTCTGATGGGCAGGAGCTCAGGGAGGAGCCACCCAGGGACTTCTGGGAGCCCAAGGAGGATGGTGAGCCACGCCCACGAAGGGCGGAGCTGGGCTCGGGGCCATCATGGCGATTGCCACGTGCCCTTTTGTTCTCAGACTGGATCCTATCGGCTCGGCTTTTTTCAGTTTTACTGTCAAAATTCACCGATTTTGAACGCCAAAGCAAGGTTTTGAGAGGAGATATAGAGGACTTTGCTATGGTAGGGTTTCTGGAAGACGGGTTTTGCAGACAAACCTGGCCAGGGCTCGCCTGCTCCCCTCTGTCTCGGGATGGGGAAGGCGGGGTGGGTGGGGGGGTAGCTGGCCTGGCTACCTCTCAGCCCCTCCACTGGGGTTTCTCGCCTGGGATAAAGGAAGGCTTGTGGGTCCCCTCAGAACTTCGCTTTCTCCTGTCTTCTCTGTCTTGCTGCCTGCATTCTTCCCTGTCCCTGATCTTTGCTTGTTTTTGTGCATTCTTTGCTTGCTTTTCACTTTCCATTGTTACAAATTTTAACACCGTCCTGAATATTGGACGCAGCTTTAAGTTGGACTTCTTGTTCTTTTCTGTGTTATATAATTTCAGTCCAACTGAATCCCAGAATTCTGGATCGAGTTTCTGAGATATATCTGAGTTTGGGAACTCCTTTAAGACCCATTTTACAAGCTTTTTAAGCTGTTTTTTGTCAAACTGAACATCCTGGATTTCCAAAACCTGGCCAGGGCTCGCCTGCTCCCCTCTGTCTCGGGATGGGGAAGGCGGGGTGGGTGGGGGGGTAGCTGGCCTGGCTACCTCTCAGCCCCTCCACTGGGGTTTCTCGCCTGGGATAAAGGAAGGCTTGTGGGTCCCCTCAGAACTTCGCTTTCTCCTGTCTTCTCTGTCTTGCTGCCTGCATTCTTCCCTGTCCCTGATCTTTGCTTGTTTTTGTGCATTCTTTGCTTGCTTTTCACTTTCCATTGTTACAAATTTTAACACCGTCCTGAATATTGGACGCAGCTTTAAGTTGGACTTCTTATTCTTTTCCATGTTATATAATTTCAGTCCAACTGAATCCCAGAAGTCTGGATCGAGTTTCTGAGACATATCTGAGTTTGGGAACTCTGTTGAGACCCATTTTACAAGCTTTTTAAGCTGGTTTTTGTCAAACTGAATATCTTGGATTTCTAACTTATAATTAAAATACGAAAAAAATTCCTGCTCAGCTATTGACAGCCGATTCCCGATGGTGAAACTCGCCGAGTTTTCCAGCTGTCCTTCTTGGTATGAACTTTTCCCCGGGGCCTGGGCCGCAACAAAGTGTCAGCTTGGCTGATCCGCAGAGTCCTCTGAGGCTGCGTGCTACGTGCTCCAGTCCCGTCTGGATTATAGCCTCTTCTTCACATGTATGAGGCTTTGATTTGAGATTCCCTCT
>NW_024362276.1:0-233 GCF_014805655.1 Passer montanus
TTAAATATTTGTTTAATCTTAAACAAGACCTGAGGCCTCATTCAAGAGACAGCAGTAGGAACACGCTTATTTGAACATCCCACGGATTCAAAATTCTCAAGAGCTATCGTAACTAGCCTGGAGGAGAAGGGAAAGGTGAAGTAGCAGGGGAGTGTTCCCTCTTGTCTCCCCCACAGATTGGCTCTTTGAGGAGAAAAGGTGGAATGTAATCATTAATAGTTTCTGAGAGATGG
>NW_024362277.1:0-233 GCF_014805655.1 Passer montanus
GGCACCGGGACCGGCAGCGGGCGGGGGGGGCGCGAACCTTCCCCACCGAGACCGGCGGTAACCGGGACACGAACACACCCCCGCCAGGACCGGGCCGGGGGACACGAACACACCCCCAGCCCCACCAGCACCGGACCGGGACACGAACACACCCCCACCCCCGCCAGGACATGACCGGGGGACACAAACCCCCATCAGGACCGAACCGGGACACGAACACACCCCCACCCCCG
>NW_024362278.1:0-233 GCF_014805655.1 Passer montanus
AAAGATGACATCTTCCCCAAGCATTAACTGAGTGCAAATTCCAACATCAGACCCAGAGGAAGAAGATCAAGACTCCACCCAAGACCATCTGGCTCCTGAGGAGGGCTGGTGGGCTTCTGCCCCACTAGCTCAACCTTGGTTTGGGGACATTTACTTGGAATTTAACAATCAAATTGAATTTACTTCATTTTAAGGACTTGTTTTCTCCTCTTGTGATTAATTTTAAACAAAAA
>NW_024362279.1:0-233 GCF_014805655.1 Passer montanus
CTGCGCTTCCCGCTGCCGCGGAGCCCCCCCCAACATTCGCCGGTAACGGAAGCCGGTGCTGAGGCAGCGACGGGAAGGAGCCACCGCCACCCCGGGGGAGCGGCAGCACCGCGGGGCCGCCCCGCCCGGCACTTACCGCCGTATCCCGGCTCCATCGCCGCCGCGTCTGCCCGGCGCCGCCGCCGCTTCACCGCCCGCCTCAGCCTCCTGCGCACGCGCGGCACCGCCCGCCT
>NW_024362280.1:0-233 GCF_014805655.1 Passer montanus
TTTTTTGGCGATTTTTCGGCCATTTTCTGGGATTTTTCGGCCATTTTCCGGGATATTTGGCAATTTTTTTGGATTTTTGGGCATTCATTGTGATTATTTTCAGGTTTTTTGGGGAATTTTTAGGAATTTTTAGGGATTTTTTGGTAATTTTCAGGGTTTTTTGGGGATATGTGGGGTATTTTGGGATTTAGGGAGGTTTTTGGGAGCCCCGAGCAGGAGTGGGCCGGGAGCTG
>NW_024362281.1:0-233 GCF_014805655.1 Passer montanus
CTCTGAGGAGACACGCCCCCTACCACCCATAGGGGGTCAGCACTCACAGCCCCCTGCATACAGACCCCCTCTCCTCCCCCACAGCTCCCCCTTGGGCATGGACCCAGATGCCCAGGGAGATCTGGGCCACCCCTGTGTCCCCCAGACTCCCTCCTTGGGAGATCTGTGACCATTGCTGGGTCACCCAGAGTCCCTCCAGGAGATCCAGGGCCCCTTCAAGACACCTGGGACCA
>NW_024362282.1:0-233 GCF_014805655.1 Passer montanus
CGCCGCCCGCCGCCTCCTTGCCGGGCAGGAAGCCATTGCAGCGCTGCAGCGGGGCCGCGGCCGCCGGCGCCTCGCCGCTCTCCCCCTCCGCCTCCTCCTCGCCGCCGTCCTCCACCATCTCGGCCGTCTCCCCACCCAGCTTCCCCGGTGGCGGCGACGGGCGCAGCCCGGCTCTGCCTGCCAAGGTCACCTGGCTGTGCCTCCGCTCGCCGCCGCCCCGCCCCGGGGCCGGC
>NW_024362283.1:0-233 GCF_014805655.1 Passer montanus
GGACGGGGGGACAACAGGAGGTGGGGGGGGTGGCCCAGGGGATGAGGGTCACAAAGGGACAGGGGGGAAAAGCTGAGTTCTCCAGGGAGGGGACAAAGGGGACCCCTAGGGGGGAGTGGGGCACACCAGGAGGCCACAAATGCCACCAGGTCCCTGACACCTCCCCTGTCCCCTGCCCAGCTGTCCCTGGCCCTGCTGCAGCCGCAGGTCACCGTGGTGGCCATCCTGGGTGA
>NW_024362284.1:0-233 GCF_014805655.1 Passer montanus
AATCTGGGAATTTTGGGTAAAAATTTGGACATTTTGGAGTAGAAATTTAGAAAATTTGGAATGAAAATCTGGAAATTTTGGGGCAGTAATTTGGAATTTTGGGGTAAAAAAATCTGGAAATGTTGGGGTAAAAAATTGGAAAATTTGGGGTAGAAATGTGGGAAATTTGGGATAAAAATCTGGAAAATTTGGGGTCAAAATATAGAAATTCTGGGGTGAAAATTTGGGAATTT
>NW_024362285.1:0-233 GCF_014805655.1 Passer montanus
ACCCCCCCAAAAAACCCCCCGGGGGTGCTGGGTGGGGAGGGGTCCCCGGGATGGTTTTTGTTTGTTTCTTTTTTTTTTTGGGGGGGGGTCCCGGGGGTCCTTCACTGCCCTTCGGCCTTGGGCTTCTTTGGAGCGGATTTCCTGGGGAGGGGGATTGGAGAAATGGAGACCCCTCCTCAAAATAATCCCCAAAATAACCCCCAGACCCACAGTGCTGCCCCCCACCCCCCGGG
>NW_024362286.1:0-3698 GCF_014805655.1 Passer montanus
TACTAATCTTTACTTTGCCCTTTTATTTTATTTTTTTGTCACCGGAGCACATGGACCAATCCCACTGTACACACTGTCACCTTGGGGCCACAGCTCTACAAACACACTCAGAAATAAGGTGTTGCAGGAGCTGCCCGGACATCCCCACGCTCTCCACACAGAGCTGTCAGGATGTAATCAATGGACTGATCCACAGAACTGCTCATTCAGCTCAAAACTGTGACCCTTCCTTCTGTGACCTGTGGTTTGCTGTGTTCCTTATAGGGCAGGTATTTGTTTGCTCATCACCAGCAGTGAGGGGGAAGCTCCACCACAAAATCATTCGCCCGTTCTTCACACAGTACTAGTTTTATACTTTTTTTTACTTCATGGGCACATTATACTTTCCTAACCTTCATCTCATAGCATATTTTCTAATTACATGATTAAAAAGCCCTCATGGCACACTTGCAGTTTCTGCACAAGGTGGTCATCACTCTTCTGCTGGTCATTTTGGATGAAGGCTCAGAAGGCTTCCTCAGGCATGAACTTCTCACCTCTCATTTCTGCACAGTCTACAAGACTGTCTGCTCAAATAGCCAGTGGTTACCATTTGCGGTTAGCTTGTTCTGCTAAATTTGCTGATTTCTAGAGAGTGCCTCATTCGCATCCCCTGCTACAAAATAAATGCTTCTTTCAGCACAGCTACAGCTTTTAGCATAACTCAAGCATTTCCTCATTGCCTCAGCACCTAAAAAAAAAGTGAAGTAGGAGGGGGCAAATCAGGGAGGGTGATGGGGCAACATTATCTTATTGCCCAGGCATTCCTTGGGTAAAGCAACATCCATCCATGGGCCAGCACTTTAGCTTGGATGACAATGCGGACAAAATTGCTGCCCCTTCCTGCTGCTGTAGCTGACTCCAAATCACGAGAAATGTTCCAACTCTGCCAAAGACAGGCAGACATGGTGAGATAAAAAGAGCTAGTCTGCTGAAAAGGAGACCAAATGAATGTTTTCTAATGCCCCCTTTTCATCCTTTCCCCAGCCAAGCCAGAGCAATGTCCTTCCTCTCTGTCACCGATGGTGACCCAGGCACGGGATGCACAGTGGGGACAGAGCCCGCAACTGCTCCCAGTGCCTTCGCCACGGGCTTCCGTTGCCCTGAAATGCCATGCCGGGCGCTGCCCGTCCGTGCCGTGCCGTGCGGAGCCCGGCCAGCGCCGGGAGCCGCCCCGCCCGCGCTGTGCCCGCAGCCCCGGCTCTGCCGCGCTCGTCCCCGCCAAGTCCGGCCCGCGCCGGGGCAGCTGAGAGATTCAGCTTCGAGTTGTATTAGAGTGGAATCCATTCACTGAAGGTTTCTGGTGCAAAGATTGAGGAAAAAAGGAGAAAAGTTTAATTTCTGAAAGCCATTTAGAGTCCTGGAAGCCTTGTCTAGAGATCTATAAAGCTAAAGCCTCAGAAAACCTGAACCTCCAACATCCCCAAATGGATTGATAAGGTATGGTGGGCACACCTACAAAGCTTCCCCCTTCAGCTCTCCACAGCAGCTCCAGGGAGTCTCTCTCCATTGCAAGGTCTCCTTTGTCAGTCTACAGTGACAAAAGGTGCCTGCAAGAGGCATTTGCATTGGAACTCTCCCCAGATGGGGGGAAGAAGAGGTGATTCCTGAGGAAAGAAAAGTGCAACACCATCTGGGAAGACACCAGCATGAGTTCCCCACAACTCTAGGCCATTAATTGATGCCCAAAAAGTAGGTAATAAAACAGTGCTCCATAGTGTGGGGCCATAGGGCAGGTATTTGTTTGCTCATCACCAGCAGTGAGGGGGAAGCTCCACCACAAAATCATTCGCCCGTTCTTCACACAGTACTAGTTTTATACTTTTTTTTACTTCATGGGCACATTATACTTTCCTAACCTTCATCTCATAGCATATTTTCTAATTACATGATTAAAAAGCCCTCATGGCACACTTGCAGTTTCTGCACAAGGTGGTCATCACTCTTCTGCTGGTCATTTTGGATGAAGGCTCAGAAGGCTTCCTCAGGCATGAACTTCTCACCTATCATTTCTGCACAGTCTACAAGACTGTCTGCTCAAATAGCCAGTGGTTACCATTTGCGGTTAGCTTGTTCTGCTAAATTTGCTGATTTCTAGAGAGTGCCTCATTCGCATCCCCTGCTACAAAATAAATGCTTCTTTCAGCACAGCTACAGCTTTTAGCATAACTCAAGCATTTCCTCATTGCCTCAGCACCTAAAAAAAAAGTGAAGTAGGAGGGGGCAAATCAGGGAGGGTGATGGGGCAACATTATCTTATTGCCCAGGCATTCCTTGGGTAAAGCAACATCCATCCATGGGCCAGCACTTTAGCTTGGATGACAATGCGGACAAAATTGCTGCCCCTTCCTGCTGCTGTAGCTGACTCCAAATCACGAGAAATGTGCCAACTCTGCCAAAGACAGGCAGACATGGTGAGATAAAAAGAGCTAGTCTGCTGAAAAGGAGACCAAATGAATGTTTTCTAATGCCCCCTTTTCATCCTTTCCCCAGCCCAGACAGAGCAATGTCCTTCCTCTCTGTCACCGATGGTGACCCAGGCACGGGATGCAGCACAGGGACAGAGCCCGCCGCTGCTCTCAGTGCCCTGCCCTGCCCTTCCCTGCCTGCCTTGCCTGCTGAGTCCTGCCCTGCCCTTCCCTGCCATGCCGTGCGGAGCCCGGCCAGCCCCAGGACGGGAGATCAGGAGGTCCCTGTCTGAAAGATCTCCCTCTGCTCAGGTAACTCCCTTGGATGGGAACCAAAGGGGCTGGGAGCTTTTGATCGTTGTTACATGGCTCAGAAGCAAAGGCTTCTTTAATTGAACTTACTTCAGTATTATTGAATTACTTAGTTATTCTTGGTAAATAAATATTTTTAGAAGTCTTCCCCCCCCTCCCCCAGCTTAGTGAGGATGAGTGTTGTGAGCCTGTGTTGACCAAGTTTAAGTGCTCTTTTTCCTGGGAAGAATCCTTCCTACAGGGGCATTTGTGGTGATGGTTTGTAGGTTCTAAGAGGCTGTGTTTGATGGGAAGGAAGAGAAGAGTGTTTGGAGAATTGCCACTGAAGGCCAAGTGTCCCGTGCAGGGAGGGGCATGCGAGAGGTGCCTGTTCCAGCAGCAGATGGGGGCTGTGCCTCTTTTGGGTGGGAAGGCCAAGGCAAAGCAGGGCTGGGCTGCAGCTGCTGCTGCTGTGTGAGCCCTGCCGGGCATGTGGGCGCTCCCAGAGCTGTGTGGGGCTGGGCTGGAGCTGCAGCTCTCTGTCCTTGTGCAGATTATTATACATGTTGGCCAAAGAATGTCTCTCTTTCTGTTCATGTGCTGACCCATTGCCTGCGGTACATTTATGATGGAGGCAGGGCAGACTCAAGGAGGGGAGTGGGATTTTTTGGATTTCCCACTCTCAAGTGGAATGTCTTTTTTCCTCTGTAAACTCACACATAGCAGCTTTCAGAAGCATTTTATTCCGTAACAAAAGGAAACATTGCAGGCTCGCAACCATCTTTACAATCTTTAGGATTCTGATGGAATCAGAATCACAGAAGAGATGAGTATTTTGGAACTGGTCCTAGTGAGAATATCTTTCTGCCCAAAGGTAATTTGCAGGTGCTTCATTGTGGACATTGACTTCCTCAGTAGAATAGGAACACTATTTGGTTGTTTGGCTTTTCCTGTCTTTTG
>NW_024362287.1:0-233 GCF_014805655.1 Passer montanus
ATTCCAGGATTTTTTTATCCTTTAATTCCTTTTTTTTTTTTAATTCCAAGGTTTTTTATCTTTTAATTCCAAGCTTCTAAAATATTTTAATTATTTTTTTTTATTTCAGAATTTTTTTATCCTTTAATTCCATCTTAATTTATTTGTAATTCCAAGGTTTTTTATCCTTTAATTCCAGGCTTTAAAAATCTTTTTAATTCCATTTTTTTTTGGTAATTCCAGGGGTCTTTTTA
>NW_024362288.1:0-233 GCF_014805655.1 Passer montanus
AAAAAATGGCTGAAATACAATAATCAACTTGAATGTGTTTGGTAAAGCTGCTCTCCTTTATGAGGGTGGTGTCCTACACCTGTGAGAAGGATATTTTATTTTTTTGACCTTAAGATCAGTCATAGATGTTAATAGTTTTACTATTCAATATATATATTCAAAATCCATTCTGCTTGGTAAAGCATTTTGGTTTATATCCCCTTGTTCTGCCCTGTGTGAAGCACATCTGTGAT
>NW_024362289.1:0-233 GCF_014805655.1 Passer montanus
TATCCTTTCTTTTGGACTTATAATATATGATTATAATTTTGTGGCTTTCTCTTTTACATTTTCTAATATTTTCCCTTAATTAAAATGTGGATGGCAGAACTTCATTTAGGTTTCCATGTTTCCATTCACCAGTTTAAAAGATGCAGTTTAATAGCACTCCATACCTTTGTACTGCTCTCCATATAGAACTCTAAATTGCAATTTGTCTTTTTTCTGTAAAAGCATTGTTTTTA
>NW_024362290.1:0-233 GCF_014805655.1 Passer montanus
AAATTCGTGAAGCGTTCCATATTTTTTCCTCCCTCTCATCCAGCCTTCCAGGCCTGGAAGTGGAATTTTGGGGCTGAGCACACGCTCCATGGCAGGTGAAGGTCAAGGGAGAGGAAACGGCCTGGAGCGGCAACAGGGGAGGTTTAGGGTGCACATCAGGAAGATTTTCTTAATGAAAAGGGTAATTAAACATCAGAATGGGCTGCCCAGGGTGGAGTCACCATCCCTGGAGG
>NW_024362291.1:0-233 GCF_014805655.1 Passer montanus
AACCCCACAAATCCCCAAACCCCATAAACTCCATCAACCCCTAAAACCCCTAAAACCCTGAACCTTCCCAAATCCCCTAAAACCCATAAACCTCTAAACCCCTCAAATCCCCTAAACCCGACAAACCCCCAACCCCCACAAATCCTCAAACCCCATAAACCCCAAACCTCATAAACCCCAAAACCCCTCAAACCCCACAAACCCCAAATCTCCCCAAAACCCCACAAACCCCT
>NW_024362292.1:0-233 GCF_014805655.1 Passer montanus
AATACCCGGGGAGGGGGGGCGAGGGGGGGCGGTAAAAAACCGATCCGAGGTTGGGAAGGGGAACGGTTTGGTGGGTGGGGGGAATCCCGCGCCCCTCTCGGGAGAGGAGGGGTCCCGCACCCCACGCTGGGGGGGTCCCGCGCGCCCCCCGCGCCCCCCCTCCGCGAGCCGCCCCCCGGTTCCCGCGGCGGGGTCGGGGCGGGGGGACACACACACAGAGAGACCACAGAGGC
>NW_024362293.1:0-233 GCF_014805655.1 Passer montanus
AAAATCCCCTATCAATCCCCTATAAAATCTCCAGTCAATCCCCTATCAATCCCCTATAAAATCCCCCATAAATCCTCTATCAATCCCCCATAAAATCCCCCATAAATCCCAAATCAATCCCCTATAAATCCTATATAAAATCCCCAATCAATCCCCAATAAATCCCATATGAATCCCCTATAAAATCCCCTATCATTCCCTCATAAATCCCATATAAATCCCCTATAAATTCT
>NW_024362294.1:0-233 GCF_014805655.1 Passer montanus
TTACCTGAAAACATTTAAAAAAAACTTCATATGAACCAGTGAAGTTTCATTTTATCTACTCAGTCTTCAATGTTGAGTGTTTAATATGTCAATACTGAAAATGATAATTAATTTGGGGTGTATATTGCCCTTAGGCATTTGGGAGAGTTCTGCCCCTGAGACAAAAGTGTTAAAACATTATTTCCTGTTGCAAAAAGCAGGAAATGGGTAGAAACAGAAAGGAAAAACAAAGA
>NW_024362295.1:0-233 GCF_014805655.1 Passer montanus
AAGGTTATTAGGGTTGGGTGCATCTTGGCACTCGGCCAAGAGCACACTGTCACCTTCGGGAATACCTCTTAAATAACTTTTCCCTTACATCATCCTGTTGCATATCCTTAGACCCTTATGCATATCCATGTACTAGTTTTGATTTTCCAGGGAGTCTTTTACTTGGCTCCTCCTTGGTTCCGCATTTTAGAGCAGGCATATTTTTTGGCTGTGGTTTTGGCTCCTTCTCTTTA
>NW_024362296.1:0-233 GCF_014805655.1 Passer montanus
ACCAAGAGCACTGTCCAGATGCTCCTTGAACTCTGACAGACTTGGTGCTATGCTCACTACCCTTGGGTCACCCAGCTGAGGTCACCCACACAGTGGAGAACCTTTCCCAAAAATCCATCCAGAACCTTCCCCAATGGACCTTCATGCCACTCTCTCACATCCTATCATTTCTGGCCACCAGAGAGAGGAGATCAGCACCTCTCCCTCCACTGCCTCCCTTGAGGAAGGTGTAG
>NW_024362297.1:0-4239 GCF_014805655.1 Passer montanus
ATTCCGAATTTTTTCCCCAATAATTCTGATTTTTTTCCCTATTTTTCCCCCAATAATTCCGATTATTTTTCCCCATTAATTTTTACCTTTTCCCCCGTTTTTTGCCCCATTCCCAGGCCTGGTGTCCTCGGAGCCGGCCAGCCTGCAGCCCCTGCTGGCCCGGCCCGGGCTGTGCAATAATTCCCATTCATTTCCCTTTTAATTCTGAATTATTCCCCCATTAAATTCCGAATTATTTTCCCTCTTTAATTCCGAATTATTTTCCCCATTAATTCCAAAATTTTTTCCCCTTTAATTCTGCATTTTTTCCCCTTTAATTCTGAATTTTTTCCCTATTAACTCCGAATTTTTTCCCCATTTTTTCCCCAATAATTCCGAATTTTTTCCCCATTTTTCCCCAATAATTCCGATTATTTTTCCTCTATAATTTTTACCTTTTTCCCCATTTTTCCCCGATTTCTCCAGGCCTGGTGTCCTCGGAGCCGGCCAGCCTGGAGCACCTCCTGTCCCAGCCCGGGCTGTGCAACAATTCCCGTTCATTTCCCCTTTAACTCCGAATTTTTGCCCCATTTTTCCCCAATAATTCCGATTATTTTTCCCCATTAATTTTTACCTTTTTCCCCGTTTTTTGCCCCATTCCCAGGCCTGGTGTCCTCGGAGCCGGCCAGCCTGGAGCACCTCCTGTCCCAGCCCGGGGGCGGCTCCGTGGCCGTGATCGCGCTGGGCGGGCCCCCGGAGGCGCTGGAGGCGCGGCCCGGGGCGCTGCGGCTGCAGCTGCTGCGCCGGAGGGGCTTCGTCAGGATCGCCCTCAGGCACGGGTGCGCTTTTGGGGTGAAAAACCGCGATTTTGGGGTGAAAAACCGCGATTTTGGGAATTTTTGGGGTGGTTTGGGGCAGGATTTGGCGTTTCCAAAGAGGAAGTTTTGGGGTTCTTTAAGGGAGATTTAGGGAATGGATTTGGGGTTCCCAATGAGGATTTTTTAGGTTTCCTCAAGTGGAATTTTGGGAAGGGATTTGGGGTTCCCAAAGTGGAATTTTGGGGAAGGGATTTGGGATTTCCAAGTGGGATTTAGGGAAGGGATTTGGGGTTCCCAAAGTGGGATTTAGGGAAGGGATTTGGTGTTTCCAAGGAGGAATTTCTGGGGTTCCTAAAGGGGGATTTTGGGGTTTCCAGGGGAGATTTTTTTAGGGTTCCCAGAGAGGAATTTAGGGAAGGGATTTGGGGTTTCCCAGGAAGAATTTTGGGGGTTCCTAGAGGGGAATTTTCAGGAAGGGATTTGAGACTTCCAACGAGGAATTTTTTGGGTTCCCAAAGAGGGATTTGGGATTTCCAAGGAGGATCTGGGGTTCCTGAAGTGGAATTTTTAGGGTTTCCAAAGGGGGATTTTGGGGAAGGGATTTGGGATTTCCAAGTGGGATTTAGGGAAGGGATTTGGGGTTCCCAAAGTGGGATTTAGGGAAGGGATTTGGTGTTTCCAAGGAGGAATTTCTGGGGTTCCTAAAGGGGGATTTTGGGGTTTCCAGGGGAGATTTTTTTAGGGTTCCCAGAGAGGAATTTAGGGAAGGGATTTGGGGTTTCCCAGGAAGAATTTTGGGGGTTCCTAGAGGGGAATTTTCAGGAAGGGATTTGAGACTTCCAACGAGGAATTTTTTGGGTTCCCAAAGAGGGATTTGGGATTTCCAAGGAGGATCTGGGGTTCCTGAAGTGGAATTTTTAGGGTTTCCAAAGGGGGATTTTGGGGAAGGGATTTGGGATTTCCAGAGGAAGATTTGGTGCAGGAATTTGGGATTTCCAGGGGGGATTTGGGGCAGGAATTTGGGATTCCCAAAGTGGAATTTAGGGAAGGGATTTGGGATTTCCAAGGGGGATTTGGGGCAGGAATTTGGGATTTCCAGGGGGGATTTGAAGAAGGGGTTTGAGGTTCCCAAAGTGGAATTTAGGGAAGGGATTTGGGATTTCCAGGGGGGACTTGGGGCAGGAATTTGGGATTTCAGGGCTGGAATTAGCAGGAGGACCAGGACAGACTCTGAATTTTGGGGTTCCCCCAAATGTTTCCCATTTTTCGGCAGGGCCCCCCTGGTTCCAGTGTTCAGTTTCGGGGAGAACGAGCTGTGCCGGCAGGTGCCGAACCCGCCAGGGGAGTTTGGGGTCCCAGAGAGGAATTTTGGGGTCCCAAAGTGGAATTTAGGGAAGGGATTTGGGGTTTCCAAGGAAGAATTTTTGGGGATCCTAAAGGGGAATTTTCAGGAAGGGATTTGGGTTTCCCAACGAGGAATTTGGGGAAGGGATTTGGGGTTTCCAAAGAGGAATTTCTAGGGTTCCTAAAGGTGGATTTTGGGGTTCCTGAAGTGAAATTTTGGAGCTCCCAAGGTGGGAATTTGGGGAAGGGATTTGGGATTTCCAAGGAGGAATTTTTGGGGCTCCCAAAGGGGAATTTTCAGGAAGGGATTTGGGATTTCCAAGGGGGACTTGGGGCAGGAATTTGGGATTTCAGGGCTGGAATTAGCAGGAGGACCAGGACAGACTCTGAACTTTGGGGTCCCCCATTTTTCGGCAGGGCCCCGCTGGTGCCGGTGTTCAGTTTTGGGGAGAACGAGCTGTTCCGGCAGGTGCCGAACCCGCCGGGCTCGCGGCTGCGGCGCCTCCAGGCGCGGCTCCAGCGCCTCATGGGGGTGGCGCTGCCGCTGTTCCACGCGCGCGGCGTCTTCCAGTACAGCTTCGGCCTGCTGCCCTTCCGCCGGCCCATCCACACCGTGGGTGAGGGAACTGGGGAGAAAAACACCAAAATCGGGAAAAAACAAAAAAAACCCGGCGAAAAAATATGGAAGTATGGCGAAAATATGGGAAAAAACCCAAAAAAATGGGAAAAAACCATAAAAAATTGGAGGGAAAGGCACAAAAGGTCAGGGGAAAAAATCCAGAAATTTGGGGTAAAAAAAGGGAATTTAGGGAAAAATAAAAATAATTGGAAAAATTGGCAAAAATTGGGTAAAAAACCTCAAAATTTGGGTAAAACCCTCAAAATTTGGGATTTAGTGCCCGTTTTCCAGTGCAGCTCGGGGCTGCTGCCCTTCCGCCGGCCCATCCACACCGTGGGTGAGGGAACTGGGGCGAAAAACACCAAAATCGGGAAAAAACAAAAAAAACCCGGCGAAAAAATATGGAAGTATGGCGAAAATATGGGAAAAAACCCAAAAAAATGGGAAAAAACCATAAAAAATTGGAGGGAAAGGCACAAAAGGTCAGGGGAAAAAATCCAGAAATTTGGGGTAAAAAAAGGGAATTTAGGGAAAAATAAAAAAAATTGGAAAATTGGCAAAAATTGGGTAAAAAACCTCAAAATTTGGGTAAAACCCTCAAAATTTGGGATTTAGTGCCCGTTTTCCAGTGCAGCTCGGGGCTGCTGCCCTTCCGCCGGCCCATCCACACCGTGGGTGAGGGAACTGGGGCGAAAAACACCAAAATCGGGAAAAAACAAAAAAAACCCGGCGAAAAAATATGGAAGTATGGCGAAAATATGGGAAAAAACCCAAAAAAATGGGAAAAAACCATAAAAAATTGGAGGGAAAGGCACAAAAGGTCAGGGGAAAAAATCCAGAAATTTGGGGTAAAAAAAGGGAATTTAGGGAAAAATAAAAATAATTGGAAAAATTGGCAAAAATTGGGTAAAAAACCTCAAAATTTGGGTAAAACCCTCAAAATTTGGGATTTAGTGCCCGTTTTCCAGTGCAGCTCGGGGCTGCTGCCCTTCCGCCGGCCCATCCACACCGTGGGTGAGGGAACTGGGGCGAAAAAACCCGCCAGGGGAGTTTGGGGTCCCAGAGAGGAATTTTGGGGTCCCAAAGTGGAATTTAGGGAAGGGATTTGGGGTTTCCAAGGAAGAATTTTTGGGGATCCTAAAGGGGAATTTTCAGGAAGGGATTTGGGTTTCCCAACGAGGAATTTGGGGAAGGGATTTGGGGTTTCCAAAGAGGAATTTCTAGGGTTCCTAAAGGTGGATTTTGGGGTTCCTGAAGTGAAATTTTGGAGCTCCCAAGGTGGGAATTTGGGGAAGGGATTTGGGATTTCCAAGGAGGAATTTTTGGGGCTCCCAAAGGGGAATTTTCAGGAAGGGATTTGGGATTTCCAAGGGGGACTTGGGGCAGGAATTTGGGATTTCAGGGCTGGAATTAGCAGGAGGACCAGGACAGACTCTGAACTTTGGGGTCCCCCATTTTTCGGCAGGGCCCCGCTGGTGC
>NW_024362298.1:0-233 GCF_014805655.1 Passer montanus
CTTTGCAGTCACCTGAGTGTGGCCAGGCTCTGGGAGAGGTCACCCTCGGAGCTGGGAAAGCAGGGCTGGAAAAGGAGCAAACACCTGATGAAGGAGTCACTCAGGCACTGCAGCCCCTGTGGCTGTGGATACTCCCAGGTGCAAGCTGCTCCCAGGAGAAACAAACTCCTCTTGCCTTGTTCCTCCAGGAACCAGGTCTCCTCTGCTTCATTAACTCCTGCAAACCTGTCCCT
>NW_024362299.1:0-233 GCF_014805655.1 Passer montanus
GACTGTGCTTTCCAGTGCCACTTTAAACAGCTGAACCCCATGGCCTTTGCCAAGCTACTCTGAATGAGTAGCAGAGGGATTTAAATTAATATATTTCACTAGAAAATAAGTGATTGATTTACTCTTTCCTTCATATTTCGGCCAGTTAAGTAAAACCCACTTGGGGAAAAGAGGTGTGTGTTTGCATGTGTCTTAAAACTTGTATTGCTCATTTCTGTAGCATTTCTGGAGTT
>NW_024362300.1:0-233 GCF_014805655.1 Passer montanus
TGAATCAAACCACTGCACTCTAGCAGCTAGTCAGAAGAAGATTAACTATATTCCACCCAAAACTAGGACAATGAAGCATATATTTTTTTTTAAGTGCTTAAAATTTAACTAAGGGTTCATGGATTGAGATAAGGATTGGGAGAGATAGCTCATCAAATACCATCACAGGCAAAATAGGCTCAACTTAGGGTTATGAAGTGAATATATTACTAACAAAATCAGAGCAGGATAAT
>NW_024362301.1:0-233 GCF_014805655.1 Passer montanus
TCTTCTGAAATTCTGCAAAAGAAAGAAAACATTATGGCAGTAAGCATGCATTTCCTCACATAGGAGATGGAATTTTACCTGGTCTTTCAGTGAATAAATGATTTTTAATAGTTTAACTTAAGCACACTGTAATTGTGGTGGTTGGTCTTGTCAGCAGTGATAGAGTTGAACTGGAAGCTCCATAAAATTTCTCTGCACATTGACTTGAAGGTTCAATAGCATTAATGCAATAT
>NW_024362302.1:0-233 GCF_014805655.1 Passer montanus
CAAAAAATGGGATTGGAAATGCAAAAATGGAGATTTAGGGTCCTCTGAGGAGCCCAGAACCACCCAGAACACCCAAAAGTGGGGCTGGGACCCCCCAAAAATGGGGCTGGGACCCCTAAACTGGGGCTGGGACCCCCAGACCCAAATACGGGACCCCCAGGAACCCAGGGCTCAAAACCAACCTCAAAAATTGGGATTGAAAACCCAAAAATGCAGATTTAGGATCCCCCTGA
>NW_024362303.1:0-233 GCF_014805655.1 Passer montanus
TTTGCTCAGATAGAGTTTTATTCCTTCATATAACTGTACATGGAACAATCTCATTAAGCAGCTGACAGTTGCATCTCCTACATCTCACTGTGTTCACCCTACATATTATCTTGCTTGGGTTTTATTTCTTGCGCCGTGCTGAATCTTACCAGAAATGTATACTGCAGAATATATTGGCACTGTCTAGTCTAAACCCACTTTTTCTTGTGCCCAAAACCCACAAACAGAGGTCC
>NW_024362304.1:0-233 GCF_014805655.1 Passer montanus
GCTCTTGATCCCCTTGCCAGATCATTAAAAAATCATTTTGTGAAGATAATAATAGCACTGGAGATTCTTTTTAGAAGAGAAGAAGCCTCTGTGCAGCTGCACCTGTTTCTGATTTGGTGCCACAATTTAATTGCTCTAGTTTATATAGGAGTTAAAATGTACAACTAATTGCTGAACATGAACATCTTTGGGGAAGGTAGGAAGGTAATATTTATTTCTTAAGAAGGAAATTC
>NW_024362305.1:0-233 GCF_014805655.1 Passer montanus
GCGCCGGCGGGGCAGGTGGTGGCCAAGATCCGCGCCGTGGACGCCGACTCGGGCTACAACGCGTGGCTGCGCTACGAGCTGTGGGAGCCGCGGGGCAAGGGCCCGTTCCGCGTGGGGCTCTACAGCGGCGAGGTGAGCACGGCGCGGGCGCTGGACGAGGCGGACGGGCCTCGCCAGAGGCTGCTGATCGTCGTGCGCGACCACGGCGAGCCGGCGCGCTCGGCCACGGCCAC
>NW_024362306.1:0-233 GCF_014805655.1 Passer montanus
GGCTGGGAGTTGTTGGGAATATCTGGGAGTTTCTGGTTCCCGCTTGGACTGGGGCTGGGACAGGTTTTTGGAAGTTGGGAAATCAGGGAGGAGCTGAGGAATTCTTGGAAAAACAGTTGGGAATGGCTCATTCCCACTTGGAGGTATTTGGGGACAGGAGCTTCAGGAATTCCTGGAATGGCTCGTTCCCACGTGGGATGGAAAGGATTTTGGAGGCAGGAAAAGTTGGGAAT
>NW_024362307.1:0-233 GCF_014805655.1 Passer montanus
TCCTTCAAGGGGATCTGACAGATCATACCGGGTAGCTCGGTCATAGGGGGCTGAGGCTACTTTTATTTTGGTGGAACTCCTGTGGTTTCCCTCTTTGAGTTGACACAGATGTGTCAAGAAGCGCTGAGCTTGTCTGACACTCAGGAGCAGTTGAGGCAGTCTGTTCAGTGGCATCATAACAAAGTCTGGAAGCTCAAGAAAAAAGAGAGAATAAGATCAAGGCTATTGAATGT
>NW_024362308.1:0-4236 GCF_014805655.1 Passer montanus
GGGGCAGATTTTGGGGTTTTTGGGGCAAAACTGGGGTCCCTGGGGCAGATTTTGGGGTCCATGGGGCAGATTTTGGGGAAATTTTGGAGGTTTTGGGGATCCCTTGGGCAGTTTTGGGGTCCCTGGGGCAGTTCTGGGGCAGATTTGGGGCAGTTTTGGGGTCCCTGGGGCAGTTTTGGGGTCCCTGGGGCAGATTTTGGGGTCCCTGGGGCAGATTTGGGAGCTTTGGGGGTCTCTGGGGCAGATTTGGCGTTCTGGAGGGGTCTCTGGGGCAGATTTTGGGGTCCTGAAAGAGTCTGGGGGTCCCTGGGCAGATTTTGGGGCAGATTTTAGGGTCCTGGAAGGGTCCCTAGGACAGATTTTGGGGTTCCTGGGGGTCCCTGGGGCAGATTTGGGGTCCCTGGGGCAGATTTTGGGGTCCCTGGGGAAGTTTTGGGGCAGTTTTGGGGATTTTGGGGCAGATTTTGGGGCAGTTTTTGTGGTCCCCGGGGCAGTTTTGGGGTCCCTGGGGCAGATTTTGGGGTCCCTGGGGCAGTTCTGGGGCAGATTTTGGAGATCTGTGGGGTAGATTTGGCATCCCTGGGGCAGATTTGGGGTCCCTGGGGAAAATTTGTGGAAAATTTGGGGTTTTTGGGGCAGTTTTGGGGTCCCTGGGGCAGATTTTGGGGCTCTATGGGGGAAATTTGGGGTCCCTGGGGCAGATTTTGGGATTTTTGGGGGGTTCTGGGGCAGTTTTGGGTCCCTGGGGTAGATTTTGGGACAAATTTTGGGGGTTTTGGGGCATTTTTGGTTCATTTTTTGGGTCCCATTTTGGGTCCCTTTTGGGTGATTTTGGTGATTTTTGGGTCATTTTTGGGTCAGTTTGGGGTCAGGTTTTGGGGTCAGATTTTTGAGTCATTTTTGGTTCATTTTTGGGTCATTTTTGGGTGAGTTTGGGTCATTTTTTGGGGTAATTTTTTTGGGTCATTTTTGGCCAGTTTTGGGTCAATTTTGGGTGAGTTTTTGGGTAATTTTTGGTTCATTTTTGGGTCATTTTTGGGTGAGTTTGGGTCATTTTTTGGGGTAATTTTTTTGGGTCATTTTTGGCCAGTTTTGGGTCAATTTTGGGTGAGTTTTTGGGTAATTTTTGGTTCATTTTTGGGGATTTTGGGTCAGATTTTGAGGTTTTTGCATCAATTTTTGGGGTTTTTGTGTCAGTTTTTGGGTCAATTTTGGGGGTTTTTAGATCAGTTTTTGGGTCAGGTTTTGGGTCAGGTTTTGGGTCATTTTAGGATCATTTTTGGGTCATTTTTGGGTGATTTTTGGGTCATTTTTGATTCATTTTTGGGGATTTTGGATCAGATTTTGGGGTTTTTGCATCAATTTTTGGGGTTTTTGCGTCAGTTTTTGGGTCAGATTTTGGGATTTTTGGGTCATTTTTTGGGTCAGATTTTTTGGTCATTTTTGGTGATTTTGGGTCAGTTTTTGGGTCAGATTTTGGCTCAGTTTTTGGTGATTTTGGGTCAATTTTGGGGGTTTTGGGCTCAGTTTTTGGTGATTTTGGGTCAATTTTTGATGTTCTTGGTTCAGATTTTGGGTCAGATTTTGGGTCATTTTTGCTCAGTTTTGGGTCATTTTTGGGTCCCATTTTGGGTGATTTTGGGCTGATTTTGGTCATTTTTGACCAGTTTTGGGTCAGTTTTGGGGTTTTTGAGTCAGATTTTGGTTCATTTTTGGCTCATTGGGGGTTTTGGGCTCAGTTTTTGGTGATTTTGGGTCAATTTTGGGGGTTTTGGGCTCAGTTTTTGGTGATTTTGGGTCAATTTTTGATGTTCTTGGTTCAGATTTTGGGTCAGATTTTGGGTCATTTTTGCTCAGTTTTGGGTCATTTTTGGGTCCCATTTTGGGTGATTTTGGGCTGATTTTGGTCATTTTTGACCAGTTTTGGGTCAGTTTTGGGGTTTTTGAGTCAGATTTTGGTTCATTTTTGGCTCATTTTTGGGTCACTTTTGGGTCAGTTTTTGGGTATTTTGGGTCAGTTTTTGGTGCATTTTTGGGTCGTTTGTGGGGATTTTGGGTCCTTTTTGGGGTTTTGAGTCAGATTTTGGGTCAATTCTGGGTCATTTTTAATCAGTTCTGGGTCAGTTTTTGGGTCAGTTCTGGGGGTTTTGAGTCATTTTTTGGTTCCGATTTTGGGTCTTTTTTGGCCACTTTTGGGTCAGTTTGGGCTCAGTTTTTGGGTCAGATTTGGGGTCGATTTGGGGTCAGTTTTGGGCTCATTTTTGGGTCATTTTGGGGTCATTTTTGGTTCATTTTTGGGTCAATTTTAGGTCACATTTAGGTCCCATTTTGGGTGATTTTTGGCTGATTTTGGTCGTTTTTGGCCATGGCCAGTTTTGGGTCAGTTTTTTTGGTCATTTTTGGCCAGTTTTGGGTCAGATTTGGGTCAGTTTGGGTTCAGTTTTGGGCTCATTTTTGGGTGATTGTGGCCATTTTTGGCCAGTTTGGGGTCAGTTTCTGGGTCACGTTTTGGGTCAGATTTTGGGGTTTTGGGTCATTTTTTCAGTCATTTTTAGGTGATTTTGGGTCAGATTTTGGGGTTTTTGAGTCACTTTTTGGGTCAGTTTTGGGGGTTTTTGGGTCAGTTTTCGAGGATTTTGGGTCAGTTTTTGCGTCATTTTTGGGTCATTCTGGGTGATTTGGGGTCAGATTTTGGGGTTTTTGAGTCACTTTTTGGGTCAGTTTTGGGGGTTTTTGGGTCAGTTTTCGAGGATTTTGGGTCAGTTTTTGCGTCATTTTTGGGTCATTCTGGGTGATTTGGGGTCAGATTTTGGGGTTTTTGAGTCACTTTTTGGGTCAGTTTTGGGGGTTTTTGGGTCAGTTTTCGAGGATTTTGGGTCAGTTTTTGCGTCATTTTTGGGTCATTCTGGGTGATTTGGGGTCAGATTTTGGGGTTTTTGAGTCACTTTTTGGGTCAGTTTTGGGGGTTTTTGGGTCAGTTTTCGAGGATTTTGGGTCAGTTTTTGCGTCATTTTTGGGTCATTCTGGGTGATTTGGGGTCAGATTTTGGGGTTTTTGAGTCACTTTTTGGGTCAGTTTTGGGGGTTTTTGGGTCAGATTTCGGGTCACTTTTGAGTCAGTTTTTGGGTCATTTTGGGTCAGTTGTTGGGGTCAGGTTTGGGGTCAGTCTGGGCTCATTTTTGGGTCATTTTGGGTCGTTTTTGGCCAGTTTGAAGTCAGTTTCTGGGTCAGTTGTTGGGGTCAGTTTTGGGTCAGTTCTGGGCTCATTTTTGGGTCATTTTGGGTCGTTTTTGGCCAGTTTGAAGTCAGTTTCTGGGTCAGTTGTTGGGGTCAGTTTTGGGTCAGTTCTGGGCTCATTTTTGGGTCATTTTTGGCCAGTTTTGGGTCAGTTTGGGGTCAGTTTTTGGGTCAGTTTGGGTCAGGTTTGGGGTCAGTTTTGGGCTCATTTTTGGGTGCTTTTGGCCATTTTTGGGTCAGTTTGGGCTCATTTTTGGGTCATTTTTGGGTCAGATTTGGCCAGTTTGGGGTCAGTTTTGGGGTCAGTTTCTGGGTCAGGTTTGGGGTCAGTCTGGGCTCATTTTTGGGTCAGATTTGGCCAGTTTGGGGTCAGTTTTGGGGTCAGTTTCTGGGTCAGGTTTGGGGTCAGTCTGGGCTCATTTTTGGGTCAGATTTGGGTCAGTTTGGGGTCAGTTTGGGCTCATTTTGGGTCATTTTTGGCCAGTTGTGGCTCAGTTTCTGGGTCAGTGTTTTGGGTCAGGTTTGGGGTCAGTTTCTGGGTCAGGTTTGGGGTCAGTCTGGGCTCATTTTTGGGCCGTTTTGGGCGACTCTGGGCCCCACCGTGCGCGGGGGTGCTCAGCAGCTCCCGCGGGGGGCGCCGCTCGCGCCGGGGCAGCTCCAGGGGACCCTGGGGACACACGGGGTCAGAGGTCACTCATTGGTCACTCGGGGTCACGCGGGGTCAGGGGTCACTCAGCGGTCACTTTGGGTCATTTTGGGTCATATTGGGGCAATTTTAGGTCATTTTTTGGTCATTTTTAGGGAGTTTTTGGGGATTTTTTGGGGTTATTTTGGGGTTGTGGTCACTCAGGGGTCACTCAGGGTCACTCATTGGTCACTGGGGTCACTCACTGGTCAGTGGTCACTCATCGGTCACTTTTGGGTCATTTTGGGTCATTTTAGGTCATTTTTGGGGATTTTTTAGGGTAATTTTTGGGGTTGTGGTCACTCAGTGGTCAC
>NW_024362309.1:0-233 GCF_014805655.1 Passer montanus
GGGATCTTGGAAGTCATCACTAATTGGCCAGAAGGCGAAAATTTCAGACTGCCATCATCATCAGAGGAGAAGGTGGAAAGGTGACACATGCTAAGGAGGCCCCACCATGAAATCAGTTACCTGAAAATTAAAAGTTATACACTCTCTTAAATAACAGTTCCTTTTGTATCACAAGGACAAATTCTGTGTAACAAGTCACAGAAGCTACTGAAGGACAAGGTGGATCAAGCCAG
>NW_024362310.1:0-233 GCF_014805655.1 Passer montanus
TGGGGCTTGGCTGCTGGCTGGGGTTGAGCCACAACACCTCTTTAGTCATCTTCAAGTGTAGGTCCACATATGCGTTCACACTATGGGTGACTCTGAACTGACTTGATGCTTTCCATATCTACCAGGAGCTGGGACTCAGAATCCTTCATGCAAACACCGCAGCACAATGCAGCATCAATCCTGGATGCTTCTGTGGCAGCACCATGTCTGGAGAAAGGGTAAAAAGTTCCAGA
>NW_024362311.1:0-233 GCF_014805655.1 Passer montanus
TGGGGACCACCACCCCCCTCCCAAAAAAAAATTTGGGGACCCCAAAAATTAGGGGCCCCCCCCTTATAGATATATTTACAATTTGGGGGGGCCATGGGGGGGGTGCCCCCTCCCCCCCCTTTTCCAGGCTGGCATTGGTCCCGTGGGGGTCCCCAAAATTTGGGGAGGGTCCCCAGAATTTGGGGAGGGTCCCCAGAATTTGAGGGGGGGTCCTCCGAAATTTGGGGGGGGGC
>NW_024362312.1:0-233 GCF_014805655.1 Passer montanus
TTTTCCCGTGACAAATCCCGTTTTTCCCGGGATAAATCCCACTTTTCCGGGGCGTGTGAGCGTCGTTACCTTGGCCCAGTGGGGTCTCCCCCCGTGCCGGCGCATGACGCCCTCGTAGATGCCCCAGTAGCGCCCGCGCGGCACCTCCCGCCCGTACGGCCTGGAACACACCCGGAGCCGCGGCGCGGTCAGACCCCGGGGAATAATAATCCACCCCCAGAAAGGCATGCTGG
>NW_024362313.1:0-233 GCF_014805655.1 Passer montanus
TGGGGGGGAAATCCCAGAATTTGGGGGGGAGATGTCCAAATTTGGAGGAGAAATCTCGAAATTTGGGGGGAAAATCCTAAAATTTTAGGGGGAAATTCTAAAAATTTTGGAGAAAAAGCCCAAAAATCTGGAAGGAAATCCCAAAATTTGAAGGGAAATTCTGAAATTTTAGGGGGAAATCGCAAAATTTGGGCGGAAATCCTGAAAATTTGGGGTGGAAATCCCAAAATTTG
>NW_024362314.1:0-233 GCF_014805655.1 Passer montanus
TGGATAAATGGAGCTGGATCCAGTGATGATCTCATAAACAAAACAAACCAAAAAACTGAAACATGCCACAGTCTTTGTCTTTCTCAAAAATTCCTTAGTTTCTCACTTTTAGCCACAATTTCTTCTCCTCGTTTTCCAGCTTACATAGCCTGGATCCAAATCCTCTTCCAGAGAACATGAGAAAATGAGTAACAGCTATTTCAAAATAAACATTGACTGTCACATCTCTTCAA
>NW_024362315.1:0-233 GCF_014805655.1 Passer montanus
GGGGACGCGCGGAAGGCGGCGGCGGCGGCGAGGAAGGGCGGCCCGGCGGCCGCACGCCCCTACCTTGGCTTTCTGCAGGGGGCTGAAGCGCAGCTGGTGCACGAAGGGGCTCCGCGGCGGCGGCCCGCGCTCCCGGCTGCCGCCCGCGCAGCATCCCCGGCCGCGGCTGCTCAACTTCATGGCGGGGCAGGACACCGGGAGGGCGCGGCGCGGGAGAGGGCGCGGGCCGTGCG
>NW_024362316.1:0-233 GCF_014805655.1 Passer montanus
AATGAACAAAAATAAAATATAAAATTATTAAAAAAAAAATTAAAAAAAAATTATATTCAAGAAAATATTTTTTGACAGTCTGGGGCAGAGGAGGGGAAGCCAAGCAGGCACCCATAAAACACCACTGCAATTTGTGTATCGAGGTTTTTTTTTTTTAGCGCAGTGGATGGCAGGCAGCATTCCCGGCGGACAAAGCTCGCAATAAAAAAAAACAGAGAGCGTTCCGTGGCTTT
>NW_024362317.1:0-233 GCF_014805655.1 Passer montanus
TTTGTTTTGACCAGCAGGTCTCTACTCAGTGCAACCAACTTTTAGTCTTCCTTGCCAGTTTTCTTGTACCTGGGGATTACAGGCTTTTGTGTTCCATGGAAAGCATCCTTAAAAGATCTGCCAGCTGTGTGGTCCCTGTGGGCAGTTTTCCAGGGGTCTGTTGATTATCTCTTTGAAGAGCTAAAAGTTTGCTTTCCTGAAATGTAGTGTGCTGACTTTACTCCTTACCTGAC
>NW_024362318.1:0-233 GCF_014805655.1 Passer montanus
TTTTTACAGAAATTAAGCATGCTTTTAGCGTCTGGGTAGCCAAAACTTGGATAGACTTACAGGTTTACAGAAAAAAAATCCAGTTGGATCATACATGAATCTAGGTATTCTACCTTCCTAGTAAGCACTGATTTTCAGGCTAAATCCACAGCAATGGTTTTATTCCTCTTTTATCCCTCAGGAAGTATTGCTATTCCTGAAAGCACACATTTTTATAAGCATAAATATATATA
>NW_024362319.1:0-4229 GCF_014805655.1 Passer montanus
CCATTTTAACCCCCAAAATCCCAGTTTAAGCCACTTTTAACCCAAATTTAACCCTTTTAACCCCAGTTTAACCCTTTCCTCACCGCAGATCGTGTGCGAGGCCACCACGTAGCTGAGCGGGGGCACCCCAGAACCCCGATTTAACCCTTTAAACCCCACTTTAACCCCAATTTAGGACCCAAAATCCCCATTTAATCCCATTTTGACCCAAATTTAACCCTTCAAACCCCAATTTAACCCTTTAAACCCCACTTTAACCCTTTAAACCCCACTTTAGGACCTCAAAATCACCCCAAAATACGAACTTAACCCTTCAAAAACTCCACTTTAACCACATTTTAACCCCACTTTAACCCTTTAAACCCCAACGTGACCCCAATTTAACCCCCAAAATCCCCGTTTAACCCATTAAAACCCCACTTTAACCCCTAAAATCCCAATTTAACCCCTTGCTCACCGCAGAGGCGGTGGGAGGCCACCACGCAGCTGAGCAGGGGCACCCCAGAACCCCACATTAACCCTTTAAACCCCAACGTGACCCCAATTTAACCCCCAAAATCCCCGTTTAACCCATTAAAACCCCAATTTAACCCCAATTTAACCCATTTAACCCCTTCCTCACCGCAGAGGCGGTGGGAGGCCACCACGTAGCTGAGCAGGGGCACCCCAGAACCCCAAATTAACCCTTTAAAACCCCACTTTAACCCTTTAAACCCCAATTTAACCCCATTTTAACCCCCAAAACCCCCATTTAATCCCATTTTAACCCAAATTTAACCCTTCAAACCCCAATTTAACCCTTTAAACCCCACTTCAACCCCAATTTTACCCTTTAAACCCCAGTTTAACCCTTTAAATCCCAATTTAGGACCCAAAATCCCCATTTAACCCATTAAAACCCCATTTTAACCCAAATTTAACCCATTTAACCCCTTGCTCACCGCAGAGGCGGTGCGAGGCCACCACGTAGCTGAGCAGGGGCACCCCAACCCCCCCCAATTTAACCCTTTAAATCCCAAATTAACCCTTTAAACCCCAATTTAACCCTTTAAACCCCACTTTAACCCCCAAAATCCCCAATTTAACCCATTAAAATCCCATTTTAACCCCTAAAATCCACTTTTAACCCCTTGCTCACCGCAGAGGCGGTGGGAGGCCACCACGTAGCTGAGCAGGGGCACCCCAGAACCCCAAATTAACCCTTTAAACCCCAATGTAACCCTTTAAATCCCAATTTAACCCATTAAAATCCCATTTTAACCCCTAAAATCCACATTTAACCCTTTCCTCACCGCAGAGGCGGTGGGAGGCCACCACGTAGCTGAGCAGGGTGACGTCGCTGGGCCCCCCCGACTCGAGGGGGATGGGGTGCACCCGGAAGTGCTCCAGCATGTCGAAGATGCTCTGGAACCAGAGGTGCTGCACGCGGCACTGCGCCGCCTCGTTCAGGGACAGACGCAGGTGCTGGACAGCCAAAATTAACCCAAAATTAATTAAAAGTTAATTTAAAATTAATTAAAAAATGTTACAGGGGCAGAGGAGCAGGAATCGGGGGGATTCACCCCGAAACTGGGGAGAGAAACCCCAAAAACACCCCCCAAAAATGGCAATATAGACCCAAAAAATTGAGATTTTGACCTAAAAAATGGAGAGAAAAACCTAAAAAATGATTTAAAAATGTGACAGGGTCAGGGACACCAAAATCCCAGAGATTCAGCCCAAAAATCGGGAGAAAAACCTTAAAAACACCCCCAAAACCACCCAAAAATGGGAATATTGACCCAAAAAATGGAGATTTCAACCTAAAAAATGGAGAGAAAAATCTCAAAAATAACTCAAATATGTGACAGGGTCAGCAGTCCCAAAATCTGAGAGATTCACCCCAAAACCAGGGAAAGAAACCCTAAAAATGGCAATATAGACCCAAAAAATGTCAATATTGACCTAAAAATGGAGAAATTAACCCAAAAAATTGAGAGAAAAATGTCAAAAATTACTCAAAAATGTCTTCAAACCCCATTTTAACCCCAATTTAACCCTTTAAACCCCACTTTAACCCTTTAAATCCCAATTTAACCCATTAAAATCCCATTTTAACCCCAATTTAACCCCAAATTAACCCTTTAAACCCCATTTTAACACCAATTTAACCCTTTAAACCCCACTTTAACCCTTTAAATCCCAATTTAACCCATTAAAACCCCAATTTAACCCCAATTTAACCCATTTAACCCTTTCCTCACCGCAGAGGCGGTGCGAGGCCACCACGTAGCTGAGCAGGGGCACCCCAGAACCACAAATTAACCCTTTAAACCCCAATTTAACCCTTTAAACCCCACTTTAACCCTTTAAACCCCACTTTAGGACCTCAAAATCACCCCAAAATACGAACTTAACCCTTCAAAAACTCCACTTTAACCACATTTTAACCCCACTTTAACCCTTTAAACCCCAACGTGACCCCAATTTAACCCCCAAAATCCCCGTTTAACCCATTAAAACCCCACTTTAACCCCTAAAATCCCAATTTAACCCCTTGCTCACCGCAGAGGCGGTGGGAGGCCACCACGTAGCTGAGCAGGGGCACCCCAGAACCCCAAATTAACCCTTTAAACCCCATTTTAACACCAATTTAACCCTTTAAACCCCACTTTAACCCTTTAAACCCCAACGTGACCCCATTTTAAGACCCAAATTCCCAATTTAACCCATTAAAATCCCATTTTAACCCCAATTTAACCCATTTAACCCTTTCCTCACTGCAGAGGCGGTGCGAGGCCACCACGTAGCTGAGCAGGGGCACCCCAGAACCCCAAATTAACCCTTTAAACCCCAATTTAACCCCATTTTAACCCCCAAAATCCCAGTTTAACCCACTTTTAACCCAAATTTAACCCTTCAAACCCCAATTTAACCCTTTAAACCCCACTTCAACCCCAATTTTACCCTTTAAACCCCAGTTTAACCCTTTAAATCCCAATTTAGGACCCAAAATCCCCATTTAACCCATTAAAACCCCATTTTAACCCAAATTTAACCCATTTAACCCCTTGCTCACCGCAGAGGCGCGCCTCGTTCAGGGACAGCCGCAGGTGCTGGGGACCCAAAAAATAATTGAAAATTAATTTAAAATTAATTAAAAAATGCTACAGGGTCAGGGACACCAAAATCAGAGAGATTGAGCCCGAAAACGGGGAGAGAAACCCCAAAAACACCCCCCAAAAATGGCAATATAGACCCAAAAAATTGAGATTTTGACCTAAAAAATGGAGAAATTGACCCAAAAAATGAAGAGAAAAACCTAAAAAATGATTTAAAAATGTGACAGGGTCAGGGGTACTGAAATCCCAGAGATTGAGCCCAAAATCGGGGAGAAAAAACCTAAAAACACCCCCAAAACCACCCAAAAATGGGGATATTGATGCAAAAAATGGAGATTTCAACCTAAAAAATGGAGAGAAAAACCTCAAAAATAACTCAAAAATGTGACAGGGTCAGCAGTCCCAAAATCCCAGAGATTCAGCCCAAAACCAGGGAAAGAAACCCTAAAAATGGCAAAATAGACCCAAAAAATGTCAATATTGACCTAAAAAAATGGAGATTTCAACCTAAAAAATGGAGAGAAAAATGTCAAAAATTACTCAAAAATGTGACAGGGTCAGGGACACCGAAATCCCAGAGATTCATCCCAAAAACAGCCCCAAAACCACCCAAAAATGGCAATATAGACCCAAAAAATGGGGATTTTGACCCAAAAAATGGAGAGAAAGACACCAAAAATACCCCAAAAATGACCCAAAAATGTGACAGGGTCAGGGACACCGAAATCCCAGAGATTGAGCCCGAAAACGGGGAGAGAAACCCCAAAAACACCCCCAAAAATGGCAATATAGACCCAAAAAATGGAAATATTGGCCCAAAAAATGGAAATATTGGCCCAAAAAATAGAGAGAAAAACCTGAAAATAATTTAAAAATGTAACGGGGTCAGCAGCCCTGAAATCCCAGAGATTCACCCTAAAAACAGGGAGAAAAGCCCAAAAATGGCACTATAGACCCAAAAAATGTGGATACTGACCTAAAAATGGAGAAATTGACCCAAAAAATGCAGAGAAAAACTCCAAAAATAACTCAAATATGTGACAGGGTCAGCGGCCCTGAAATCCCAGAGATTCACCCCAAAAACAGGGAGAAAAACCCAAAAAATGGCAAAATAGACCCAAAAAATGT
>NW_024362320.1:0-233 GCF_014805655.1 Passer montanus
CTCCTCAGCTCCGGGATCTCCTCAGCTCATGCTCTCCCTACTTCCAGACCCCTCTCCCGCACTCCAGACCCTCCTCATGCCCTTCCCAGCACAGCCGGGGCCGTTTCTCCCCAAAAATAACCCCTTTCAGATCAAATTGACCAAAATTCGCTGATTTCTTGAGAACTTTCGCTTCCACTTTTGCCGGACACTTCCCAAACCCAGCCCCTTCCTCCCTCCCCACGGAATTGTGG
>NW_024362321.1:0-233 GCF_014805655.1 Passer montanus
GAATTGGTCACTTAATCAGTGAAAACTCTACTCAACCAATGCTCCTCCTGCTCTTGCTTTTCTTGGTCTGTTCTTGTGGTGAGAAACATCAGCTCGAAGCTCTGAGGAACCAGGCAAACACTTTGATCCAGGTATTTTTCATACAATCATGGAATGGGTTGGGTTGGAAGGGAGCTCAAGGATTACCTAATTCCCATCCCCCTGCCATGGGCACCTTCCACTAAACCAGGCTG
>NW_024362322.1:0-233 GCF_014805655.1 Passer montanus
TTGGAAATCTGGAGAGGTCCCAGTTGAGTAGATGCTGGTTAACATTGTCCCAGTTTTCAAAAAGCCCAGGAAGGGTGACCCTGTAAATTACAGGCCCATCAGTCTCACTTCAGCACTTCTAAGGTCATGGAGAAAATTACACTGGGAGGTATTGGAAAACACCTTGAGGCATCATGTTATAGAAAAATTGACAAAAGCTCCCTAGCAGCAGTGCAGCAGTGAGCAGCAGGCAC
>NW_024362323.1:0-233 GCF_014805655.1 Passer montanus
CTGACGCTGCCCCCCCAGCCCCCCCCGTGCCCCCCGGGGCCGTGGCCGCCGTTTCCTTCGGTGCCTTCGTGGTGGGGGCGGCGCTGGCGGGGGGGCTCTGGCTCGTGCACGGCCGGACAGGTGAGGGACCCCCCAAAGTCATCCCTGTCCCCCCAAAATAATCCCCTCAACATAATCCCCCTCCCCAAATAATCCCCAGTCCCCAAAGTAACTCCCAACCATCCCCCACCCCA
>NW_024362324.1:0-233 GCF_014805655.1 Passer montanus
GGTTTAAATGATCATTAGAGGAAGGACAGCGAGATATCTTCTCAAAAAAAGGAGATTAATTCTTGCATATATATGGTAGAGGGATTTGAGTAAATTGAAAATTGTCAAATATTGTTTTAAAATCACCTAAGACTACTCTATACATTATTATAGAAACTTTTTTCAATGTGAATTAAAGACATTCATGGCTGAATCAGCTTTATAGACAGCAACAGATACACATGCAAATATAT
>NW_024362325.1:0-233 GCF_014805655.1 Passer montanus
TCAGCTTCTGTCTGAGTATGGCACTGACCGTATTTTTTTTTATTATTACTTCAGAGATGTTTAATCAAAAAACTGGGGTTAAGCTTTTGTTGGAATGTGTTCCTGGCCATGGGAATTGTTGTGTGTCCCATTTTTATTGTCCTTCATTGCCAGCTGGCTACTCAACCCCTCACATCCCTATAATTACAGGAAATAGGGGCTTAAATGCTACATTTATTTTAACTGTTTGTAAA
>NW_024362326.1:0-233 GCF_014805655.1 Passer montanus
GGCCCCGCCCCCTTCCGGGTCACGCGAGGTCGGCGCGCCACGTGAGGGCGGTGCAGGCTAGGGCGCCCCCTGGCGGCGCGGCGCAGAGCAGCAGCGCTTTGCGCACGCTCGTGCCGAGGCGCGCGGCCGCCAGCAGCGCCCCCAGCGGCTGCGGCCGCGAACTGCAGGGACACAGCGCCACTGCGCCTGCGTGGAACTGCGAGGGGGGGCCTGCGGAAAGAGGGGGGGTCAGG
>NW_024362327.1:0-233 GCF_014805655.1 Passer montanus
CCCCATCACCGCGCTGCTGGCCGTCTAGGCGCTGAACTGGGGTTAAGTTCAGGTAATTTGGGTCAAAATTGGAGTTTGATGCGTTGTTTGGTCTTAATTGGATGTGTTTTGGCCCAAAATTGGCTTAAATTCGCTCAGAATCGAAGTCCGAAATTGACGGTGTTGACTGCTTTTAATTGGACGTGTTTTGGTCCAAAATTGTCTCAATTTGGACCAAAATTGGCTGAAATTTG
>NW_024362328.1:0-233 GCF_014805655.1 Passer montanus
AAGGGGGGGGGGGGGGGAGCGGCTCTTACCTGACCCCGCGCGCCGCCCGGCAGCGCCCCGGCCCACGCGGCCCTCGCCCGCCACGCGCGACCTCCTGCCGCCCTCATTGGCCGCCGCGGTCCATCACGTGCGCTGCGCGCGCTCCCCGCCCCTTCCCCTGCTCCTCTCCCGGCCCCGCGAGGCCGGTGCCGGAGCGCGGCCGTGCGGGCGGAGCGCGGGGGGCACCGGGCACC
>NW_024362329.1:0-233 GCF_014805655.1 Passer montanus
GCTCCAGCCTCGCATATTCCCTGAACTTCCTTTTGGGGCCAGTGTGACACCAGGAATGTCCCTGCTCCGTGCCCGGGAGAGGCTTCCCAAAATCCTGGAGCTGTTCCCGTGTGCTTCTCCTCAGAATCCTGGGGACCCCTGGGCTTGGAAAAGAATTCCAAGGACACTGAATCCAACTGGGCCTGGTCCCCAGCCCAGAGCACTGAGTGGAATTCCAGGAATTCCCTGGACAC
>NW_024362330.1:0-4228 GCF_014805655.1 Passer montanus
TTTTGGGGATTTTTTTGGGATTTTTGGTGTTTTCCCCAAAAATTTGGTTCCTTTCCCATTAAAAATGAACATTTCGGGTGAAATTTGGGATTTTTTGGGATTTTCACCCCAGAGTCTCTGAGGATGAAACCCCAAAATTTTCCTTTTTATTTCTTTGTCCATTTTTGGGGTTTTTTACCCCAAATTTGGGTCCCTACAATTTAAAAAATCCCAAAATTCTGCCATTTTTGGGTGGATTTTGGGGAATTTTTTGTGTTAATCCCAAATATTTTGGTGTTTTCCCCCCTCTCTTCTCTTCCAGACTTTCTGAAGACGGAATTCCAGAATTTCCTCGGAGTTTTTTCCCTTTTTTTGGGGTTTTCATCCCAAAATTCCCAATTTTTTCCCCAGTTCAAATTGCAAAACTGAGTTTTTTGGGGAATTTTTGGGATTTATCCCAAATATTTTGGGCTTCCTCCCCTTTATCTCCTTCCAGATTTTCTGAGGATGGAATCCCAAAGTTCCCTCCCGATTTTTTCCCATTTTTTGGGTTTTTCATCCCAAAATCCAGTTACAGAATGAGCATTTTTGTGCCATTTTTTGGGAATTTTTGGGATTTATCCCGAATGTTTTGGGGTTTCCACCCCTTTATCTCCTTCCAGGTTTTCTGAGGATGGAATCCCAAATTTCCCTCCCACTTTTTTCCCGTTTTTTGCCGTTTTCACCCCAAATTTCCCCCAATAAAAAACTGCAACAACTCCTTCATTTCTGGGCTCTTTTTTGGGAATTTCACTGGAATTTCTTGGGAATTTCTTGGGAATTTCTTGGGAATTTCGGGGTCTTTTCCCAAAATTTTGGGGTTCCCGCCCTCCCTTCTCTTTCTGTACTTTCTGACCTCAGAATCCTGAATTTTCCACCCCTTTTTTCTCATTTTTCACCCCAAAATCCCCCAATAAAACCCCAACACCTCCCTCGTTTCTGCCCCAAATTTTTGGGAATTTCTTGGGAATTTTGGGTTTTTTTCCCCAAATATTTTGGGCTTCTGCTTCTTCTTTTTCTTTATTGTTTTGGGAGCAGAATCCCGAATTTTCCACCCCTTTTTTCTCATTTTTCACCCCAAAATCTCCCTCATTTCTGGCCCAATTTTTTGGGGAATTTCGCCGGAATTTCTTGGGAATTTCAGGGTGTTTTTCCCAAATATTTTGTGTTTCCCATTCCTTCTCTTCCCACCCTGTTTTGGGAGCAGAATCCCCAATTTTCCACCTCTTTTTCCCTCAATAAAAACACCGACACCGCCGCCGTTTCTGCACCGTTTATTTCGGGAATTTCGTTGGAATTTCTCGGGAATTTCGTAGGAATTCTGTGGGAATTTTGGGATCTTTTCCCCAAATATTTTGGGCTTTTCCTCTTCCCACACTATTTTGGGAGCAGAATCCCAAATTTTTCCCATTTCCCCCAATAAAAGCGCCGACACCGCCGCCGTTTCTGCACCGTTTATTTCGGGAATTTCGCTGGAATTTCTTGGGAATTTCATAGGAATTTTGTGGGAATTTTGGGATCTTTTCCCCAAATATTTTGTATTTCCCACTTTTCCTTCTCTTCCCACACTGTTTTGGGAGCAGAATCCCCAATTTTCCCCGTTTTCCCCCAATAAAACACCGACACCGCCGCCGTTTCTGCACCGTTTATTTCGGGAATTTCGCTGGAATTTCTCGGGAATTTCAGGGGAATTTTGGGATCCTTTCCCACATATTTTGGATTTCTTCTCCTTTTCCTCTTTCCGTGCTATTTTGGGAACAGAATCACGAATTTTCCACCCCTTTTTTCCCCGTTTTCCCCCCAAAATCGCCCAATAAAAACACCCAAAACTCCGCCATTTCTGCACCATTTTTTTCGGGAATTCCGCTGGAATTTCTTGGGAACTTTGGGATCTTTTCCCCAAATATTTTGTGTTTCCCATTCCTTCTCTTCCCACACTATTCTGGGAGTGGAATCCCGAATTTTCCACCCCTTTTTTCCCCGTTTTCCCCCCAAAATCCCCCAATAAAAACGCCGACACCGCCGCCGTTTCTGCACCATTTTTTTCGGGAATTTCGCTGGAATTTCTCGGGAATTTCGTGGGAATTCTGTGGGAGTTTTGGGATCTTTTCCCCAAATATTTTGTGCTTCCCACTTTTCCTTCTCTTCCCACACTGTTTTGGGAGCAGAATCCCGAATTTTCCCCGGTTTCCCCCAGTAAAAAAGTTGACACTTCCGCCGTTTCTGCACCGTTTATTTCGGGAATTTCGCTGGAATTTCTCGGGAATTTCAGGGGAATTTTGGGATCCTTTCCCAAATATTTTGGGCTTCTTCTCCTTTTCCTCTTTCCGTGCTATTTTGGGAACAGAATCCTGAGTTTTCCACCTCTTTTTCCCCCCAAAATCCCCTTTCCCCCCCTATAAAAACACCGACACTTCCGCCATTTCTGCACCGTTTATTTCGGGAATTTCGCTGGAATTCCTGGGGAATTTCTGGGGAATTCCAGGGAAGTTTTTGGGAATCCCTGGAGTGTCAGAGGCGCAGGACGTAGCTGTCGCTGTGGCTCAGGTAGCGCACCCAGCGCTGCCCCGGCGGCCCCGAGAGCCGCAGGAACCGCACCCGCAGCCCCGAGCAGGAGTGGGCCGGGAGCTGGAAGGAGCCGTGGGCAGGGCCCAGCTCCAGCCGCCACGACGGGCCCAGGGAAGGAACCTCCAGCTGCAATTCCAAAAAAAAAATCCATTTTTGGGGAATTTGGGAAAAAAATCGGGAATTTTTTGGGATTTTTTGGGATTTTTCGGCCATTTTTTGTGATTTTTCGGGATTTTTGGGGGATTTTTGAAGGGATTTTTAGGCATTTATTGTTATTTTTGGGAGTTTTGGGATTTTGGGAAATTTTTAGGGAATTTTTGGGGTTTTTTGGGAATTTTTTGTGATTTTTTGGCGATTTTTCGGCCATTTTCTGGGATTTTTCGGCCATTTTCCGGGATATTTGGCAATTTTTTTGGATTTTTGGGCATTCATTGTGATTATTTTCAGGTTTTTTGGGGAATTTTTAGGAATTTTTAGGGATTTTTTGGTAATTTTCAGGGTTTTTTGGGGATATGTGGGGTATTTTGGGATTTAGGGAGGTTTTTGGGAGCCCCGAGCAGGAGTGGGCCGGGAGCTGGAAGGAGCCGTGGGCAGGGCCCAGCTCCAGGCACCACGACGGGCCCAGGGAAGGAACCTCCAGCTGCAATTCCAAAAAAAAAATCAATTTTTGGGGATTTTTTTGTGATTTTTTTGTGATTTTTTGTGATTTTTCGGCGATTTTTTGTGATTTTTTGCAATTTTTCGGCCATTTTCTGGGATTTTTTGATGATTTTTTGGAATTTTTGGGGGTTTTTTGGGGATCTTATTTCATTTTTCTGAAGATTTTTTTTATTTTTTAGAATTTCTGGCGTTTTTTGGAATTTTTAAAATTTTTTGGGGGATTTTTGGCCATTTTTGGGAGTGTTTTGGGGGATTTGGGAGCTGGAAGGAGCCGTGGGCAGGGCCCAGCTCCAGCCGCCACGAGGGGCCCAGGGAGGGCACCTCCAGCTGCAATTCCAAAAAAAATTGGGAATTTGGGAAAAAATTTGGGAATTTTTGGTGATTTTTTGGGATGTTTTGGTGATTTTTCGGCCATTTTCTGGGATTTTTGGGGGATTTTTTGGGATTTTTGGGAGATTTTTTGGGATTTTTGAAGGGATTTTTTGGGATTTATTGCTATTTTTGGGAGTTTTTGGGATTTTTGGGAATTTTGGGGGAATTCTGACCTTAAAGAGGGCAGAGAGCTGCGACGCGCCCTGGATTTTGGGATAAATTTGGCGTTTTTGGGAATTTTTTGCGAGTTTTTGGGGAATTTTGAGGGGGATTATTTTAGGGATTTTTTGAGGATTTTGGGGAAGTTTTTTTGGCAATTTTTAGGGATTTTTTCATTATTTTTGGGGAATTTTTGGAATGATTTTTGATGGATTTTTCTGGGATTTTGGGACTTTTTGGCCATTTTTAAAGCTTTTTGGTGGGGATATTTGGGATTTCTTTTATTTCTTGAGGATTTTTGTGGGGATTTTTGAGAATTTTTGGGAATTTTGGGGGAATTCTGACCTTGAAGAGGGCGGAGAGCTGCGACCCCCCCCTGGATCTTGGGATAAATTTGGATTTTTTGGGGAATTATTTGTGAGTTTTTGGGGAATTTTGGGGGGGATTTTTT
>NW_024362331.1:0-233 GCF_014805655.1 Passer montanus
TGGGACATTTATTGCTTTGGAATAGTCAGGGAGCCAGAGGAGTCAAACTGAAATGCTTCAACTTTCTACAAGAAATTGATGGGTGGATTGTACAAATAACCAGGCACAAGTAGCACCTTAAATTCCCAGAGAAATTGAAGTGTGAATTTACTATATTAAAGTGTTTATTTTGATAAACTTGGTTGTAGAAGGAGGAGCAGAAGCTGGCAGGTGTGGCAGTTTCTAAGCAGGAA
>NW_024362332.1:0-233 GCF_014805655.1 Passer montanus
CCCCGAAATCCCCAAAAATCCCCAAAATCTCCCAAATTCCCCCAAATCCCCTCCAAAAATCCCCCCCAAAAATCCCAGAATTCCCCGAAATTCCCCAAAACCCCTCCCAAATCCTCCCAATCCCCTCCAATCCCCCCCAAAATCCTCCTCCCACATCCCCTGTAAACCCCCAAAACCCCCCAAAATCTCCCAAATCCCCTCAAGATTCCCTAAACCCCCTCCCAAATCCCCCA
>NW_024362333.1:0-233 GCF_014805655.1 Passer montanus
CCTGTGTTGAGGCAGTGAGCTCTCATGAGATTTGTTATTCATACCATTCCTTTCCTTTCTAGCCTTCTGAAGGATCTCTTCTTTCTGTTCTTTTTAATATAGTTTAAGTATAGTATTTTAATATAATAAACCAGCCTTCTGAAACATGCAGTCCCCATTCTTATCTCTTTCCTCATCTTGGGCCTCTCAAAAACAAACATAGCGCATCCGAAGTGATGGCTGCTCACCCTCAG
>NW_024362334.1:0-233 GCF_014805655.1 Passer montanus
AACTGTGTTTTTCTGTGAGGAAGGAGCTTTGTGCCTGAGTTGCAGTGAGGACTTTGGTAAGAGCTCTAATGCTCCAGGTGCCTTCCCTGGTTTTCACTGTAAATGCTCATAAAATGTATTTGTTTCTGTGATAGCAGGCTGAATAAATTCTAGAAGTCACATTAGAGAGGCTTGAAATTTTCGTTGGGTTGGTGAAAGAGAAAGAATCCCCAAATCTTCTCGTATCCAGTGTG
>NW_024362335.1:0-233 GCF_014805655.1 Passer montanus
GAGGCGGGGCTGCCGCAGCCCGAGGCCCTGGTGGGTGCCGGCGGCGCCGGGGGGGCGGCACCGGCGCCGCCGAGCCCCGCTGACCGCCGCCGTGTGCCCGCAGAAGCTGCCCGGGGGCTCCCTGGGCTTCAGCAAGGCCATGGCCAACAAGTGGGTGCGGCTGGAGAAGGGAGCGGCCGGCGGGCCGCGGGTGCTGCGCGCCGTGAGTGGGCGGGGGGCGCGGGCAGGGGGCC
>NW_024362336.1:0-233 GCF_014805655.1 Passer montanus
TTAATTAAAATTTAAAGATCAAAGGTGATGGGTATTGATAAGAAGGTGGTAGTTATTTGAACAGCATGAAGCAATAGGAGGTTCTTAGAATGATGGTAGTACATTTAATAGTGGTGGAAAGATGATGCAAAAAATGCTGGAAGAGGACACCACAGACAAAAAAAAACATTCGAAGAAGATTGTTGGACAACAGGGAAATAGTTCACAGTGATGAAGAGAACACTTGAAATGGT
>NW_024362337.1:0-233 GCF_014805655.1 Passer montanus
CAAGGTGGAAAATGAACTCCAGTTCTGATAAATGCAAACTAATATATAGGAGAGGGTGGGGGAGCAGGCTTACCCTGCTGACACCAGTCAACTCAAGCCTTTGAGAACAGGACTTGCAGGAAGGTTGCATGGAAGATAGTGGCTTCCCATCTTCATACAAGGAAATGGTAGAGAAGAGGGAAAGAAAATGAAAAAAAGACAGAGAAATGGGAATAGGGAGTGAACAACAGTAC
>NW_024362338.1:0-233 GCF_014805655.1 Passer montanus
CAAGGTTGTGAAAATGAGAAGTGAGGCTTAGGGAAACACTCTCCATATTCATGGCTGAAGTTCAAATCTTGTCTTTGATAGTTTGGTCTGCTGCATGTTTTAGGAAGAGCTGAATATATTTTGCCTGAGCTTTTGTCAGAAGTGTGGTCCTGAGGCTGCATTCAGGGATGATTTCAGAATGAGTAGTTAATGCTTGACAACACTATTGTTAATGTCTGAATGTGTTTGATGTT
>NW_024362339.1:0-233 GCF_014805655.1 Passer montanus
CTCCCTCCCTGGCTGCTGCCATCTAGCAGGTCTTCAGGGACTGTGATGGATGTCTCCAGATAGTCGTCTTCTCCATGATCAGAAAATCGGACAGTCACTATTGTTCTTCTGCAGAGTGGGCACACTGGATTTCTCTGTGTCCACCGCAGGATACAGCCCAGGCAAAACTGGTGGTGACAGGGCAGAGTAGAAGCCACATCCTCACAAGTGTCCTGGCAGATGGCACAGTTGCT
>NW_024362340.1:0-233 GCF_014805655.1 Passer montanus
CTTGTCTTTCGTCCCGAGTCTTTGACACGCGTTTTCTCCGTCTGCAGCTTTGCACCGCTCACATCCGAGCACTTTCGGCCTATGTGCGAGGTGTGGGGCCGCGCGCACGACAGTGCTGCAACACGGCCATAGCAACGCCTGCGCAAAAACGTATGTGCTGCCCTGCGCTTTGAAGCGCGAAGCGACGGCTGCATCTGGGGCAACGGACGTTGGAATCGGCGGGTTCGTGGACA
>NW_024362341.1:0-1685 GCF_014805655.1 Passer montanus
TTGGGATATTTTCAGGATATTTTTGGGATGTTTTCAGGATATTTTTGTGTATTTTTTGGGGTTATTTTCAGGATATTTTCAGGATATTTTGGGGATATTTTTGGGATTATATTGGGGATAATTTTGGGGTATTTTTGGGGATTTTTTTATGATATTTCTGGGATAATTTCAGAATAATTTCAGGACATTTTTGGGATATTTTCGGGATATTTTTGGGGATAATTTTGGGATATTTTCAGGATATTTTGGGGATATTTTTGGGGTGAATTCGGGGTGTTTTGGGTCAGGGGAAGGGCGTCTCGGGGGGCCGGTGCAGCGCCGCGTCCAGCCCCGTGCCCAGCGCGCAGCCCCCGGTGAGCAGCAGCAGCGCCCACAGGCAGAGCCGGTCCACGGCCATGGCCAGCGCCCGCCACTCGTCCTGAGCCTGGAAATGGGGAGAAAAACAGCGAAATTGGGAAAAACGGCAAAAAAAATGGGGAAAAACGCAAAAAAAATGGGGAAAATCGGGCGAAAAATGGGGAAAAAATGGAATAAAATGGGGGGAAAGAGGCAGAGGCGGGGCAGGGCCATGGGCAGCGCCCGCCACTCGTCCTGAGCCTGGAAATGGGGGGAAAAAATGAGAATTTGGGAAAAATGGGGAAAAAATGGGGAAAAACGCAGGGAAGAGGGGGGGTGGCGCCTTGGACAGCGCCCGCCACTCGTCCTGAGCCTGGAAATGGGGGAAAAAAATGAGAATTTGGGAAAAATGGGGAAAAAATGGGGAAAAACGCAAAAAAAATGGGGAAAATCGGGTAAAAAATGGGGAGAAAATGGGGTGAAAAATGGGATTAAAGGGGGGAAATGGGGGGGAATGGGAAAAATAGGAAAAAATTTGGGATGAAATGGGGAAAAAATGGGAAAAATGGTAAAAAAATGGGGAAAAATGGGGAAAAATTGGGAAAAAAGCAAAAAAAAAAGGGGAAAATTGGGTGAAAAATGGGGAAAAAGGAGGAAAATGGGGGGGAAATGGGATGAAATGGGGGAAAAATTGGGATTAAATGGGGAAAAAATGGGAAAAATGGGGGAAAATGGGATAAAATTGGGAAAAAAGAAAAAGATGGGGAAAATTGGGTGAAAAATGGGGGGAAAATGGGGGAAAATGGGACTAAAGAGGCAGAATGGGGGGGAAATGGAAAAAATGGGACAAAATTGGATAAAATTGGGAAAAAAGCAAATAAATGGGGAAAATTGGGTAAAAAATGGGGGGAAATGGGATAAAATGGAGGAAAATATGGAAAAAGTGGGGAAAATCAGGTGGAAAATGGGGGGAAATGAGGGGAAAATGGGATTAAGCGGGGAAAAATGGGATGGAATGGGATTGAGGGGGAAAATTGGGTGGAAAATGGGGGAAAAGGTCCCCAGGTGTGCCCAGGTGTGCCCAGATGTATCCCAGGTGTGCCCAGGTGTGCCCAGATGTATCTCAGGTGTAGTTTTTGGGTGGTTTTTGGGTGTTTTTGGGTGTTTTCGGCCCCCAGGTGTGCCCAGGTGTATCTCAGGTGTGCCCAGGTGTATTTTTTGGGTGTTTTCGGTGCCCAGGTGCGCTCCCCTGCCGGCCGCGCTCCCTCTCCCGCAGCCTCCCCGCGATGTTTCTGCCCCCAGGTGTGCCCAGGTGCCCCCAGGTGTGCCCAGGTGTGCCCAGGTGTATC
>NW_024362341.1:2253-4219 GCF_014805655.1 Passer montanus
GGAATTCAGCCCAAAATCAGCGGGGGGGGAGGGGACAGGTGAGGACCCCGAAATTCCCACCTGGAAACCCAAAATGTCCCAAAATTCCCACCCAAGAACCCCAAAATTCCCACCCTGGAACCCAAAAATTTATCTCAAAACCCAAAAAATTCACCTGAAAACCCCAAAATTCTCACCTGGGAACCCCAAAATTTACCTGAGAACCCCGAAAATTCACCTGGGAACCCCAAAATTCCCACCTGAAAACCCCAAAATATCCCAAAATTCACCTGAAAATCCCAAAAATTCACCTGAAAACCCCAAAATGTCCCAAAATTCCCACCCAGGAACCCCCAAAATTCACCTGAAAACCCAAAAATTCCCACCTGAAAATCCCAAAAAATTCACCTGAAAACCCCAAAATTCTCACCTGGGAACCCCAAAATTTACCTGAGAACCCCGAAAATTCACCTGGGAACCCCAAAATTCCCACCTGAAAACCCCAAAATATCCCAAAATTCACCTGAAAATCCCAAAAATTCACCTGAAAACCCCAAAATGTCCCAAAATTCCCACCCAGGAACCCCCAAAATTCACCTGAAAACCCAAAAATTCCCACCTGAAAATCCCAAAAAATTCACCTGAAAACCCAAAATTCCCACCTGGAAACCCAAAATGTCCCAAAATTCAACCTGGGAACCCCAAAATTCACCTGGGGGCGTGGCCAGGTGAGCCCAGGTGAGTTTTGGGCTGGATTTTCACCATTTTTGGACCATTTTTTGCCCATTTTTTGGAGTTTTTTCCCCGGAATTTTTGCATTTTTACCTGCCCCAGGTGCCCCCTCACCTGCCGTGCCCAGGTGGGCGTGCCGTGCGTGCCAGGTGAGTTTTGGGCTGGTTTTGGGGCTGTTTTGGGCTGGTTTTTTTAATATTTTTGACCATTTTTAACCATTTTTGACAATTTTTTGGACTTTTTTCCCCGGAATTTTTGCATTTTCGGGTCCCCCAGGTGCCCCCTCACCTGCCGTGCCCAGGTGGGCATGCCGTGCGTGCCAGGTGAGTTTTGGGCTGGTTTTGGGCTGGTTTTGACCTCATTTTTTGCAGTTTTGGGCTGTTTTGAGCTGGGTTTTCGCTATTTTTTCCCCATTTTTGCCCATTTTTTTGCAGTTTTTTCCCATTTTCACCTGTCCCAGGTGTGCCCTCACCTGCCGTGCCCAGGCGGGCATGCCGTGCGTGCCAGGTGAGTTTTGGGCTAGATTTGGGCTGGTTTTGATCTCATTTTTTGCAGTTTTGGGCTGTTTTGAGCTGGTTTTTCGCCATTTTTTGCCCAATTTTTGGACTTTTTTCCCCGGAATTTTTGCATTTTTGGGTTCCCCAGGTGCGCCCCTCACCTGCCGTGCCCAGGTGGGCATGCCGTGCGTGCCGGGCGAGCGGTGGTGCAGGTTGAGCTGTGCCCAGGTGAGTTTTGGGTTGTTTGGAGGTGTTTCCCCGGAATTTTTCCATTTTCACCTGTCCCAGGTGCCCCCTCACCTGCCGTGCCCAGGTGGGCATGCCGTGCGTGCCAGGTGAGTTTTGGGCTAGATTTGGGCTGGTTTTGACCTCATTTTTTTCAGTTTTGGGCTGTTTTGAGCGGTTTTTTCGCCATTTTTTGCCCGATTTTTGGACTTTTTTCCCCGGAATTTTTTCATTTTTGGGTTCCCCAGGTGCGCCCTCACCTGCCGTGCCCAGGTGGGCATGCCGTGCGTGCCAGGGGAGTTTTGGGCTGGTTTTGACTTCATTTTTTGCAGTTTTGGGCTGTTTTGAGCGGTTTTTTCGCCATTTTTTGCCCGATTTTTGGACTTTTTTCCCCGGAATTTTTTCATTTTTGGGTTCCCCAGGTGCGCCCTCACCTGCCGTGCCCAGGTGGGCATGCCGTGCGTGCCAGGTGAGTTTCGGGCTAGATTTGGGCTGGTTTTGACTTCATTTTTTGCAGTTTTGGGCTGTTTTGA
>NW_024362342.1:0-233 GCF_014805655.1 Passer montanus
ACATGTGGGCACTGAGCATCTACTGCTTTTCATAAAACCAAAGAGAAATTCTGGCACACAATGTGCCACTGTCAACCATCCAGACCAAGACATGGACCTTCATTCTGCAAACACAAAGCACTCTTCCATCTGAGTCAGAAAGACAAGAACTCCTCCTGTGCCTAAGAAAGATTCTTCTAGAAGATGCAGGACTTGGCATTAAAGCATTACACCAAAAATTGCTGGACACACGA
>NW_024362343.1:0-233 GCF_014805655.1 Passer montanus
TACATACAGGTTTGCAGTTACATATTTGTTTGTATATATATCTAGTTCTGTATGTATATTGTAATATCTGTGTTTAGATTTATATATGTATACAGTTGTGTATACATATAGAAATATGTATACAGTTATATATATACAAATAGATACCTACTAGATACCTATATTTATATATATACAAAGAGATATAGTTGTCTAGGTATCTAGTTGTATTGGTTTTTATTGTAGTTTTTGGT
>NW_024362344.1:0-233 GCF_014805655.1 Passer montanus
TGGAGCACCTCTGCTGGCAGAGCTGGGGTTGTTCAGCTTGGAGAGGCTTTGGGACAGCCCAGTTGTGGCCTTGCGGGAGCAGAAGGGGCTGGAGAGACAATTCCCAAGGGATGGGGTGCCAGGACAGGGGGGAATGAATTCAGACTCATGGAGAGGGGGTTTAGGTGGGACATTGGCCAGGAATTGCTCCCTGTGAGGGAGGAGATGCCCTGGGATGGATTTCCCAGAGAAGC
>NW_024362345.1:0-233 GCF_014805655.1 Passer montanus
AACTTCTCTGGGAAACCTGTTCCAGTGTCCTACCACCCCCACAGTAAAGAATTTCTTCGTAATATCCAATCTAAACCTATCCTCGGTCAGTTTAAAGCCATTTCCCCTCGTGCTATCCCTACTTGTCCTACTGCTTATTTGGCAGATGAGACCAAGTCCCACCTGGCTACAACCTCCTTTCAGGTACCTGTGGACAGTCACAACGTCCCCAGGCCAAACAGTCCCAGTCCCTT
>NW_024362346.1:0-233 GCF_014805655.1 Passer montanus
GCGCGGGGCCGCGAGCGCAGGTCGCCGGGGGGCAGGTAGCCGTACTGCTGCAGCCACGCCTGCGGGGACACGGGGGGGTTGGGGGGACACGGGTTTGGGGTTTTGGGGAGGTTTGGGGACTTTTGTGCGTTTTTTGGGGATTTTTAGCCGTTTTTTGGGGATTTTTTAGCCGTTTTTTGGGAGTTTTTAGCCATTTTGTAGCCATTTTTGGGGATTTTTTAGCCATTTTTGGG
>NW_024362347.1:0-233 GCF_014805655.1 Passer montanus
ATGTACTAAGCTTCTGTACCAGTTACTCTAAGAGTGCTTAAATTTAAGTAAGTCTGGCACCCTCTTCCAATTCCTTGTATTCCAGATATTACCTATTAAAGTGCAACCAAAAAAGCCTAAGAAGTCTGCAAGGAATATGCTGGTACTTACCTGGAAGAGTTCATCCCAGAATTTTTGATAAAATAATGTCTTCAGTCACTGTGCCATGGTTTGTTGGTTATGTTCAGGTCTTG
>NW_024362348.1:0-233 GCF_014805655.1 Passer montanus
ATGAGCCTGAGTCTAGTCACATGCCTCAGAACTAGCACTCACGTCGAGAACCAGGCTAGCCTGGAACGGCGGGACCCCAACAGTGAATGTGGAGTTTGTACACTGACCCTCCCAGAAGGACTAGGTGAAGCGGAGGTTTCAGGCTACCTAACCTCGGGTGGATGTGGACAAGGCACTGAAAGCAAGTATTGATGAATGGCACTCGGTACAGGGTCTGTATTATAGAGGGAAGA
>NW_024362349.1:0-233 GCF_014805655.1 Passer montanus
AAACACAGCCCTGGAGGGGGTCCGGGGGGGCCCGTGGGGGGGCTCTGGGGGACACAGGGACATCTGGGGGGGCTCAGCCCCACAGAGACCCCCCAAAATGGGAATTGGGGGGGGCTCAGCCCCATAGGGACCCCACCAGGACTCCTTTAAGGAGGGGGTGACACATTTTGGGGAGGGGTGACACATTTTGGGGTGCAGGTGACGCATTTTGGGGAGGGGGTGACACATTTTGG
>NW_024362350.1:0-233 GCF_014805655.1 Passer montanus
CACCAGCCCGACCTGCTTCCTGCCTGGCCGCCCCAGCCCTCCCACCCCTCCTGCACCTGCGAGGGGCCCAGCACTGCCAGCAGCACTGTCTGCACGGGCCTCAGGGCCCAGGGATGCTCTGAGCGCTGGCTCTGCCTCCCAGGGCCCCTGCTGGTGCCCTGAGGCTGGCTGTGCCACCCCAGCCTCTGCCCTCCCAGGCAGGGGGGACGAGCTGGGTGTGCTTGGAGCTGTGA
>NW_024362351.1:0-233 GCF_014805655.1 Passer montanus
AGGAAGGAATTGCTCTGGATGGCCTCTCCTGCCAACACTGGGACTAAAGGACCTGCAAAGACCAGAGCCAGGAACACAAACAAATGAATAATAAATGGAGATTCCGAGGTGCCTCTGATGAGGAGGGAACACATCCACAGGCCAGGGACACAGGGAGGAGGGACAGGGAGCCAGAGCCCTGCAGAAATGGCTTTTCTCTGTACAGGCAGCAGGGGAGGCTGCAGCTGCTGCTC
>NW_024362352.1:0-4152 GCF_014805655.1 Passer montanus
GCACTACATGCTTCACATTGCTCGTCACCACAACTACAGCTACTTATTACAGCCCTGACATACTCCCATTCTCTTATCATCTCATTCTCGTGTAAACAATTTCAACAGTTTTTAAAACTGTTTGAAAACAGAACATATTCCTGAGTTTACAAGTTCCGTCATTACTATAAATTCAGACTTTGCTGGTTGACCAGACCCAGTCACACAGCCAGCTTCAGAACTGGGAAATATAAAGACCACACTACAAGGTCTAAACAGCCAAGACTGAAGAGTGTCTATGATAGAGTGGAAAATGCTACATTTAAATTGTCAATAACTGTCAATAATAATCCATAAGAAAGATCTATAAGTTAGCAACACCGAAAAAGGTTACATTAATAACTAGATTTTTAAAATACATATTTAACACATAATAATTTTTAATAATCATAACAAATTATACTTTATTTCCCTCTTACTCACCAGTCATCATTATTGAAGATGATGAAGCCTTTGTTACCACGGCCAAAAGCCACTTGATTGCTGCCATTGTCCCACCAGTTGGAGAAAGGCTCACCATCCACCACGTTACGGAAGATAACCATGTTCCTGGAAACACAAGCAATGCCTGCCTCTGCACCTGCAACACCTCTAAAGCCACATGGAGCAGGAAGCAAAAGCAACTGCTTTTACTTCTTCTTTCTCCCCAGGGCCCTACCTGATTTGACGCCAGCGATGTTCACAAACCCAGTCGTTGCCACAGGTCGTGTCCGCGTTGATGGTGACGGCCTTTGTGGAGCCATCTGCGTTACTTGGGGGTCCGTACCAGTCATTGACGTCCTGGCATTAAAAAGACAGCTTTAGATCTCCCGACTGAAAATGCAGAGAGCCCCTCTGGTGAACAAAGCTAGAGGGAGCATCAAAGTTTCACCGGCTACATCCACCCTGGGACAGGGAAATCACTCGAAAAACCTGAAATGCACTGGACTACTTCTGTGGCCCCTCTCTCACCCTTAATCCCCATGGATGGATCTTCAGCATCAACAGCTCACCTTTCCATTTTGAAAATATCTTGGCCAGCGAAAACTTGACATCACACGTGTGAGCCCATAAGGATGGGCAAGCATGAAGCCAACTGCCATTTTATAGAGCCTGTTTGGTGGACAAACAAGGAATGAGACATGGAAGGAGGAACCTGACAGAGAAACAAACAAGCCAAAGCAGGAAGCATCACCCACACAAGAGCAATCCCTCACCTGGCATCCCAGAAGGTTAGAATAGAAGCTCCACCAGCCCCGTGTCCTCTCTGGTTGTCGTGATTATCCACAAAGACCAGGGCTCTGTCGGAAGGCACAAAGCCCCAGCCTTCTCCCCAGTTCCTAAACAAAAACACAGACTTGAAGCTACCCTGTCAACTGGTGGATCCAGAGAATCCTGGATAAGTTGCAGCACCTTCATCCTTACTTTAAGTAGGCCATCTTTTCTCCGTTCCACTTGCGGAGCACTGTTCCCAGTTTGGCACCGTATTTGAATTCTGTCACTCGGCCATTTCCAAAGTACTCGCTGCCTTTGATGGGCTCTCCACCCAAATCAATTACCTGGTACAGGAAAGATAGCAACACAAATTCAGTATAAGACATGAGGGACACATGCAAAAACATGACTGATGAAAGGACAGCTAAAGCTGATTGACAATCTGTTGTGGAGGCATCTTTACGAATCAAAATGAACTATGTCTGCAGGGCTGCTCTAAGTAAATTGTGAGCTCCTTCTAGGGTAAGTTGGATGAAGATGTATTGTTGTTCCTCTGAAGGAGGAGGCAAAAGAAATACAAAAGACAAAGGCAAACATAAAGGAGAAAATGTGGAGATTACCTCCTGGTAAATGAAAGGTCACCTGAACCCATGAAGGGCAAGCCCTACATGAACCTGTGCAAGTGCAGAAACATTATCATGCATTGTTGCAAAGAGGCTGAAGGGAGAGCTTCAGAAAGAACTGCTACATATTCTAACTACAAATCCCAGTAAACTGTGTAACTACAGCACCACCTTGCACTGCTCTCAATTTTCCAAGGATGCTGCTTACAATGATCTGCTGAGTTTATAAGCCATAAAAATGAGCTCACAGGCTGAGCTGAGTACACTAGGCTCACTTCAGGAGCAAACATCTGCACCTAGGTTCTTGATTCCACAATACTTAGAATATTTTGGGCCACACATACCTATGGTCACCATTCCATTTACTTGTCAAGTGACTAAGCACAGGTTTTCTGAGGCACTACACCATTTGATTTTACTGTAGAGTTAACATAATATGTCAAGAAAAAAAAAGGCTTGAAAATTTTTCCAGGGAAAGTTACCTGATAGATATCATTATAACTTTCAATTTCTCCACTTCCAGTGTGACATTTGCCATCATTGAAATCCCAGCCAGAGTATGGGACAGCTGGAAAATCTCTGTTTCCAGCATTAAAATAGCTTCCACAGGTAGAATGTGTGCCTGAGCCACCTGCAGCCCCACACATATGGTTGACGACAGCATCCACATAGATACGAACCTGGAAAAGCAATATGTGCATGTCAGTATGTTTTGTAGCAAACATGAAGTGATAGCCAGGGATTTACCACATCACTCTTAGGTGGATTATTTTCCCTTTCAGTTTCTTCTCAGTTTACACCTCCTTTGAGGACAGCAGCACCTTCCCTCAGCTGATACGGCACTTCTTGCCACATCAGACAGATTTTCAAGGCACTTACTCCAACATTGTTGCATCTCTTCACCATGTCTTTGAATTGCTCTTCATTTCCTGATCGAGAGCAGATCTTGTAGCTAATGGGCTGGTATCTTTCCCACCAGGGTCTGTTTGGGTTAGTAATGACAATGTTTTCATTTGGAGGTGAAACCTGCAGATGAAATTATGTACTTTGATAAGAAATCAAATGGTTTTACTTCAACATTTTAAGGGCAAAATCTGTGCTCAGGACCTCTGCCAACAGAGGAAAGTTAGTACCCAGCCCAGTCTCTCTCCCACAGCTGAAGTTCAGATCTGTGAGATGTCTGTCTTGTACACTGGCAAGAAAGGCATTTTGGTTTGTTCCTGTGAGTTGCCTGGGTCCAGCATTGGCCTGCTTTCCAGCACATGTGCATGGAAGGGCTGAAGCCACACGAATTCTTTTCACCTGTAACACCAACAGCCTTAGGAATGCCAAACCTCACTGCTTCCATACTTCCTTTAGAACAAGGTAAAGAGCTTTACCTTCTACTTGGCTTTCAAGGGAAGCCTTTCAGCATGCCCCTTTGTAACTGATCTGCTAGACATACACCATCATCATTCCTACAGGGCCCTGCAGAGTTAGAGTTGCTTCTAAAAGCAGTTACTACTTCCAGCCCTCCCTCCTCAGCCTTACCTGATAGATATCATTATAATTTTCAACATTTCCACTTCCAGTGTGACATTTGCCATCATTGAAATCCCAGCCAGAGTATGGGACAGCTGGAAAATCTCTGTTTCCAGCATTAAAATAGCTTCCACAGGTAGAATGTGTGCCTGAGCCACCTGCAGCCCCACACATATGGTTGACGACAGCATCCACATAGATACGAACCTGGAAAAGCAATATGTGCATGTCAGTATGTTTTGTAGCAAACATGAAGTGATAGCCAGGGATTTACCACATCACTCTTAAGTGGATTATTTTCCCTTTCAGTTTCTTCTCAGTTTACACCTCCTTTGAGGACAGCAGCACCTTCCCTCAGCTGATACGGCACTTCTTGCCACATCAGACAGATTTTCAAGGCACTTACTCCAACATTGTTGCATCTCTTCACCATGTCTTTGAATTGCTCTTCATTTCCTGATCGAGAGCAGATCTTGTAGCTAATGGGCTGGTATCTTTCCCACCAGGGTCTGTTTGGGTTAGTAATGACAATGTTTTCATTTGGAGGTGAAACCTGCAGATGAAATTATGTACTTTGATAAGAAATCAAATCAACTTTTAAGGGCAAAATCTGTGCTCAGGACCTCTGCCAACAGAGGAAAGTTAGTACCCAGCCCAGTCTCTCTCCCACAGCTGAAGTTCAGATCTGTGAGATGTCTGTCTTGTACACTGGCAAGAAAGGCATTTTGGTTTGTTCCTGTGAGTTGCCTGGGTCCAGCATTGGCCTGCTTTCCAG
>NW_024362353.1:0-233 GCF_014805655.1 Passer montanus
ACCATTTTCTGAGTTAGTTACATGAAAAATCACTGCAACCTTTCACAGTCTCTGTTAAGCTGTGGTCTGGGATATTATTACATATTGCATTCCTATTTATAAAAGCTGTATGGTGCACACATAAACTGACAGATTATCCTGTATCAAAAGCAGCAATTTGTAATTTGGCAGCCATGGCTCCCAAACAAGCTGCAATTTCTGCTTCAGCCATGCTTTTGGCCAGCCTGGGAGCT
>NW_024362354.1:0-233 GCF_014805655.1 Passer montanus
TCTTGTTAGAAAATTAGACTTACAGCTGGCAATAAGACAGCCTTAAAATTATTATTATTACATTACCTTCTGGAAAATAAGGAGATTTATAGCTACTATAAAGTACAATTGCTTCACTGCTATTACAAGCAGTTTCAAACCCAGGCATTAATGTTAAACTACAACTAATCTGAAAAAAAAACAAGATTTCAACTCAGGCCTTGCTTTTAATTAGTTCAACTAAAAAAAAAAAA
>NW_024362355.1:0-233 GCF_014805655.1 Passer montanus
GGCGCGGGGCCCATGGAGCCGCGGCCGTGAGGCGCCCCCGGCCCGGGCCCGCTGCGGGAGCCGGGCGGAGGCCGGAGCCGGGTGCCGCCGGAGCCGGAGGAGATGGACAAACTGACCATCATCTCAGGATGCCTCTTCCTGGCTGCCGACATCTTCGCCATCGCCAGCCTGGCGAACCCGGACTGGATCAACACCGGCGAGTCCGCGGGTGAGGGCGGCCGGCGGGGGCGGCG
>NW_024362356.1:0-233 GCF_014805655.1 Passer montanus
AGGATGGAGATTCTCCTTAGCTCTCCTTTAGCTGCTAATGTACTTATAGAAAGATTTTTATTGTCTTTTATGGCAATAGCCAAATTGAGTTCTATTTGGCCTTTGGCCCTTCAAATTTTCACCCTGCCTGACTTCATGACATTCCCTGTAGTCATCCTGAGCTGCCTACCCCCGCTTCCAAAGGTGAAAGTTACCCTTTTTTTTCCTGAGCTCCAGCCAAAGCTCCCTGTTCA
>NW_024362357.1:0-233 GCF_014805655.1 Passer montanus
AAAAACACACCTGGGACCCCCAAAATCCATCCCAAATCTACCCAAAAATCCACCTGGAACCCCCCAAATCCTTCCCAAAATCCTCCTAGGACCCCCACAAATCCACCTGGGACTCCCAAATCCACCCCAAACTCGCCTGGGACCCCAAAATCCCCCCAAAATCACACCTGGAACCCCCCAAACACAACTGGAGCCCCCAAAATCATATCTGGGACCCCCAAATCCCCCCAAAA
>NW_024362358.1:0-233 GCF_014805655.1 Passer montanus
CTGCAGGGCGTCGAGTGATTGGTCAGATCCTGCATCCAATCGTCTTCGTCCTCGCTCTGCCCTCCACAAACCCTGGGCCCTTCTTCCAGAACATTCTAACAATTCTAACCCTTAACACCACACAATTAATACAATATAATTAAACTCTAATCTCATCTAACATAACTTTTACTGATAACAAGGTGCAGTGCCACCGCTGCCAGCTGCTCCCCAAGATCCTTGGTGAAATAAAC
>NW_024362359.1:0-233 GCF_014805655.1 Passer montanus
TATGATAATACCCATTATATTTATTATAACATAATAATATAATATTATCTAATACATTATATTTTAATATACTAATATTATATACTTATATTATATAATATTGTATCATATGACGTCATTACATCATATTATATACTGTGATAACTATATAATCATATTATATATTATATAATATTTATAACAATTTGTCCACATGGAAAAATCATGGTAGTTATTGTGCTATCATGATAATG
>NW_024362360.1:0-233 GCF_014805655.1 Passer montanus
GGAGGGGACAGGGAGGGGACGGGGAGGGGGACAGACCCCGACTGCCATTCGCCCCCCACCCCAAGTCCCCCGGTTACCCTCACCTGGAGTCTGTAGGTCCGGGAGGTTGGATGGAGGGATCTGGGGGGACACGGAGGGTGAGGGGCTGCGCCCCACAGACCCCTGTGCCCCCCACAGACCCCTGTGCCCCCCACAGCACCCACAGCCCCACAGACCCCTGTGCCCCCCACAGA
>NW_024362361.1:0-233 GCF_014805655.1 Passer montanus
TTAATAAATACCTACTTAATTCCTTTAATTATGTCTAGCTTTTGTTCCAGGTGGCCTCTCTAGGCATCAAGATGAACACCCTATATAATATTTTAACTAAATTTCTCACTGATCTGTGAAGGTTTATATCACTTGAATGAAAAAATGTCGCAATGAAGAAAGTAATTCTTTTTCTTGAATTGAGTAACCCATAGGGAATAAACTGTTGTTTCTGGTAGCATTGCCTCCAACAC
>NW_024362362.1:0-233 GCF_014805655.1 Passer montanus
TCTCCATCCTCATGGCCCTCCTTTGGATGATCTCTAATAGCTGAATGTCTTTCTTATATTGTGATTGAACCTCATTTACTTGTTCCTATACTGTAATGCCAGACTATACACTGACATACTGAGAGACTTGGGGCTGTTCAGCCTGGAAAGGGCTCTGCAGGGACCTTACAGCAGCTTTTCAATACCTGAAGGGGGCTTAGAGAGGAAGGCTGGAGAGGGATTTTTCACGAGAG
>NW_024362363.1:0-4233 GCF_014805655.1 Passer montanus
GCACCTGATGGGGTTTGTGGGGTTTTTGAGGGGTTTTGGGGGGATTTAGGGCTTTTTTGGGTGGGTTTAGGGGTTTTTTGGGTGGGTTTAGGGCTTTTTTGGGTGGGTTTGGGGCTTTTTTGGGGGGGTTTGGGGCATTTTTAGGGTCTGGGGACACTGGGGGACACCTGGGGTGGCACCTGATGGGGTTTATGGGATTTTTGAGGGGTTTTAGCAATTTTTTTGGGGTGTCCAGGTGGTTTGGGGGGGTTTTAGGGCTTTTTTGAGGGGAATCTGGATGTTTTTGGGGGAAATATCTGATTTTTTGGAGGCTATCTGGATTTTTTTGTGGGATATCTGATTTTTTGGGGGGTATCTGGATTTTTTTGTGGGATATCTGATTTTTTTTGCAAGGTATCTGGTTTTTTTGGGGGGGGAAATCCAGTTTTTTGGGGGGATTTTAGCACTTTTTGGGGAATTTTAGCCCTTTTTTGTAGGATTTCAGTTTTTTTGGGGGTTTTAGCACTTTCTAAAAGGATTTTAGCACTTTTTGAGGAATTTTAGCACTTTTTGGGGAATTTTAGCCCTTTTTTGTAGGATTTCAGTTTTTTTGGGGGTTTTAGCACTTTCTAAAAGGATTTTAGCACTTTTTGAGGAATTTTAGCACTTTTTGGGGCGATTTTAATGCTTTTCTAGGTAATTTTAGCATTTTTGGGGTGATTTTCACACTTTTGGGTTGGATTTTACCACTTTTTGGGGCGATTTCAGCACTTTAAAAAAGATATTAGAATTTTTTGAGGCATTTCAGCACTTTTTGGGGGAGATTTTATTGCTTTTTTGGTGATTTTAGCGGTTTTTGGGGTGATTTTCGCACTTTTTGGGTGATTTTCACACTTTTTGTGGTGATTTTAAGACTTTGTGGTGATTTTAACGTTTTTTGGGTGTTTTTAGCACTTTTAAAAGTATTTTAGGGCTTTTTTTTGGGGAATTTTCGCGCTTTTGGAAGGATTTTAAGATGGGGAGGGGTCCTGGTTTTTGGGACATTTTTTGGGACATTTTTGGGACATTTTTTAGGACTTTTTGGGACATTTTGGGACATTTTTTAGGACATTTTGGGGCATTTTTTAGGACATTTTTAGGGGCATTTTGGGACATTTTTTGGGACATTTTTGGGACATTTTGGGACATTTTTTAGGACATTTTTGGGACATTTTGGGACATTTTTTGACATTTTTGGGACATTTTTAAGGACATTTTTGGGACATTTTGGGACATTTTTGGGACATTTTTTAGGACATTTTGGGGCATTTTGGGACATTTTTTAGGACATTTTTAAGGACATTTTTAGGGACATTTTGGGACATTTTTTAGGACATTTTTTGACATTTTTGGGACATTTTTGGGACATTTTTTAGGACATTTTTAGAACATTTTTGGGACATTTTTAGGGGCATTTTGGGAGAATTTTGGGACATTTTTTGGGACATTTTTGGGACATTTTTTGGGACATTTTTTGGACATTTTTAGGGACATTTTTGGGACATTTTTTGGACATTTTTTAGGACATTTTGGGGACATTTTTGGGACATTTTTTGGACATTTTTAGGGACATTTTTGGGACATTTTTTGGACATTTTTAGGGACATTTTTGGGACATTTTTTGGACATTTTTTAGGACATTTTGGGGACATTTTTGGGACATTTTTTGGACATTTTTAGGGACATTTTTGGGACATTTTTTGGACATTTTTAGGGACATTTTTGGGACATTTTTTGGACATTTTTTAGGACATTTTGGGGACATTTTTGGGACATTTTTTGGACATTTTTAGGGACATTTTTGGGACATTTTTTGGACATTTTTAGGGACATTTTTGGGACATTTTTTGGACATTTTTTAGGACATTTTGGGGACATTTTTGGGACATTTTTTGGACATTTTTAGGGACATTTTTGGGACATTTTTTGGACATTTTTAGGGACATTTTTGGGACATTTTTTGGACATTTTTTAGGACATTTTGGGGACATTTTTGGGACATTTTTTGGACATTTTTAGGGACATTTTTGGGACATTTTTTGGACATTTTTAGGGACATTTTTGGGACATTTTTTGGACATTTTTTAGGACATTTTGGGGACATTTTTGGGACATTTTTTGGACATTTTTAGGGACATTTTTGGGACATTTTTTGGACATTTTTAGGGACATTTTTGGGACATTTTTTGGACATTTTTTAGGACATTTTGGGGACATTTTTGGGACATTTTTTGGACATTTTTAGGGACATTTTTGGGACATTTTTTGGACATTTTTAGGGACATTTTTGGGACATTTTTTGGACATTTTTTAGGACATTTTGGGGACATTTTTGGGACATTTTTTGGACATTTTTAGGGACATTTTTGGGACATTTTTTGGACATTTTTAGGGACATTTTTGGGACATTTTTTGGACATTTTTTAGGACATTTTGGGGACATTTTTGGGACATTTTTTGGACATTTTTAGGGACATTTTTGGGACATTTTTTGGACATTTTTAGGGACATTTTTGGGACATTTTTTGGACATTTTTTAGGACATTTTGGGGACATTTTTGGGACATTTTTTGGACATTTTTAGGGACATTTTTGGGACATTTTTTGGACATTTTTAGGGACATTTTTGGGACATTTTTTGGACATTTTTTAGGACATTTTGGGGACATTTTTGGGACATTTTTTGGACATTTTTAGGGACATTTTTGGGACATTTTTTGGACATTTTTAGGGACATTTTTGGGACATTTTTTGGACATTTTTTAGGACATTTTGGGGACATTTTTGGGACATTTTTTGGACATTTTTAGGGACATTTTTGGGACATTTTTTGGACATTTTTAGGGACATTTTTGGGACATTTTTTGGACATTTTTTAGGACATTTTGGGGACATTTTTGGGACATTTTTTGGACATTTTTAGGGACATTTTTGGGACATTTTTTGGACATTTTTAGGGACATTTTTGGGACATTTTTTGGACATTTTTTAGGACATTTTGGGGACATTTTTGGGACATTTTTTGGACATTTTTAGGGACATTTTTGGGACATTTTTTGGACATTTTTAGGGAGTGGGTACCTGGGAGGTCCCGGAGGGTCCCGGTGAGTTCCCGGTGGGTGCCGGTGGGTACGGGAGGGTCCCGGTGAGTCCCGGAGGGGTACGGGAGGGTCCCGGTGAGCACGGGAGGGTCCCGGTGGGTCCCGGAGGGGTACGGGAGGGTCCCGGTGAGCACGGGAGGGTCCCGGTGGGTCCCGGAGGGTCCCAGTGAGTACCGGAGGGTCCCGGTGGGTCCCGGGAGGGTCCCAGTGAGTACCGGAGGGTCCCGGTGAGCTCCCGGAGGGGTACGGGAGGATCCCGGTGAGTACCGGAGGGGTCCCTGTGAGTTCCCGGAGGGTTCCCGGTGGGTCCCGGTGGGTACGGGAGGGTCCCGGTGAGTCCCGGAGGGTTACCGGTGGGTCCCGGTGAGTCCCGGTGAGTCCCGGTGAGTACCGGAGGGTCCCGGTGAGTCCCGGAGGGTTACCGGAGGGTTCCCGGTGGGTCCCGGTGAGTCCCGGTGGGTGCCTGGGAGTTACCGGAGGGTCCCGGTGGGTACCTGGGAGTTCCCGGAGGGTTCCCGCTGGGTACCTGGGAGTTACCGGAGGGTCCCGGTGGGTACCTGGGAGCTACCGGAGGGTTCCTGGTGGGTACGGGAGGGTCCCGGTGAGTCCCGGTGGGTCCCGGTGGGTACCTGGGAGCTACCGGAGGGTTCCCGGTGGGTGCCGGTGCGGCGGGCGCGGCCCCGCGGCCTCTCCGCCCAATTCCAGAGCGCTGGGTCACGCGGGGGAGGCGCGGGGGGGCCGCGCCCGCGCCCCGGGGCACCGGGGGAGGAACGGGGGGAGGGACCGGCACCGGGGAGGGACCCCGAAACGGGGAACGGACCCCAAAAACGGGGGGAGGGACCCCAAAACGGGAGAGGGGACCCCGAAACGGGGAACGGGTCCCGAAACGGGAGAGGGGACCCCAAAAACGGGGAACGGACCCCAAAAACGGGGGGAGGGACCCCAAAACGGGAGAGGGGACCCCGAAACGGGGAACGGGTCCCGAAACGGGAGAGGGGACCCCAAAAACGGGGAACGGACCCCAAAAACGGGGAACGGGTCCCGAAAACGGGGAACGGGTCCCGAAAACGGGAGGGGGGATCCCAAAAAACGGGGAGGGGTCCCGAAAACGGGG
>NW_024362364.1:0-233 GCF_014805655.1 Passer montanus
ATATGTGGAGTTTTTTGTGCATATTTTATTTGAATCCTGTCTGGTTCAATCAGGATAGAGTGGTTTTATGATTTCCAAGACTTCCTTCCCATGTTTTCTTATTCAGCAGTGCCCCTCTACATTTTTCTTGCATATTTGTGTAATTTTGAAACTTTTTGTGACATTTCTCTGTTATTCCATGGTACAGTGTGTTTGCATGACAGTTGGTTGATTTGATAACATCACTTACATCT
>NW_024362365.1:0-233 GCF_014805655.1 Passer montanus
ATTTCTGTGCCAAAAATGCTTATACTGGTGTTGCTGCTGCTAATAATGGTGACGATTCCGGTGGCAGCCCCACCGCAGACCCTGTGCCCAAAAACATCCCTAAATTCCCACAATCTGCCTTCAAATCTTTACCTTCAGCACCAAATCTTGACCGTTTTCCCCCAAACCCCGCCATCATTTTCTCCTCTCTCACATTTCTCTGCTGGATTTCTCATTTGACCCAAATCTCAAAG
>NW_024362366.1:0-233 GCF_014805655.1 Passer montanus
TGTTTCCTTTAAAAACCATCCTGACACTGCTGAGAGCACATGGAAGCCTCAGAGTCCACCAAATGTCCATCCCCTTCTCAAGGTCTCAGCCCCACATTTGTACCCAAGGACACACGGGGCTCATGTCATCAACCCAACAGCATTTTCTCATCATAGACCTTCTCTGTCTCACCCTGGGGCTTTCAGATAACTCAGAGATGCTACAGGACAGGTTTGCATCCTGGAGGGAAGCT
>NW_024362367.1:0-233 GCF_014805655.1 Passer montanus
ACCATTTGTGGCAGCGACTGTTTGAGTGGTACCTCTTATAGATACATAATATAATATTGGCTTTTAACAAATGGATTTTATATGCGTGACGTTAAAGTAACTTTGTTATAATGATGTAGTTATAGTTATAGTTATAAAGAGAGAGTTTTTATTCTGTTATTAATTAAGCTTAAACGTAGTAGTGAAATAGGTATGCGTGTGTTAAAATGCCTGCTTGGATGAGATAACATCCA
>NW_024362368.1:0-233 GCF_014805655.1 Passer montanus
CCCAAAATTCCCATTTTTTTCCCTAAAAAACCCCAAAATTCCCATTTATTCCCCAAAAAACCCACAAAATTTTAATTTTTCCCCCTAAAAATCCCATTTTTTTCCATAAAAATAATACCCAAAATTCCCATTTTTCCCCCATTAAAAACCCCCAAAATCCCCCTTTTTTCCCCTAAAAAACCCCCAAACATCCCATTTTTCCCTCAGAAAAATCCCATTTTTATCCCATTTTT
>NW_024362369.1:0-233 GCF_014805655.1 Passer montanus
TTATGAAATAACGCAGTAAACCCTACCCCAGAATATATGCATGTGAAATTGGTTCGACTTTCTTCTGCCCTATTTTCAGACTTGAATATGTTTTCAAATTGTTCCCAAAATCTGTAATGAGATAAAATTCCGATCTTGAATTCTCTTTTTTTATCTCCATTTTCTTAATTCCTAAAATATTTTCTTAACATTATTGCTGCTGATAGAAGGTCAGGAATTTTCCTTTTTTTTTT
>NW_024362370.1:0-233 GCF_014805655.1 Passer montanus
CTGAGCCCCCCGGGGCCGGCCCCCGGCGCCGCCTCGCCGCCGCCCACGGCCAGGAAGATGTTCCCGGGGCTCGCGGCGCCCTCGCTGCAGAAGAAGCTCAAGCAGGACCAGCTCAGGGTGGAGATCAAGCGGGAGCTGATGGCCGGGGGAGGAGGAGGAGGAGCCGGGATCCATCCCGGGGAGGCGCCGGCGCCGCCGGACCCGGCCTGGGCTGCGCACGAGGAGATGGCGCC
>NW_024362371.1:0-233 GCF_014805655.1 Passer montanus
CAGCCCCTGACCCACGGGAGAGCCTGGGCACCCTGGGACACCTTTGGGGTCCCCACGTCACCCTTGGGGTGCCCCGAGCCCCCCAGGGACGTGTCCCTGTCCCTGTCCCCGGCCGGGGGTGACACGGGACAATCCCGGGGGTCCCTCCCCTCCCAAACATCCCGGGACATTCCCATGGGGACAACCCTTGGGGACAATCCCGGGTCTCGCCCCCCGCCCCCCCCCATTTCCCG
>NW_024362372.1:0-233 GCF_014805655.1 Passer montanus
GATGCCTCCAGGTAACAATGAAGGAATTGTTTTCTCTTGACATGCACAGGCATTCAAAATAAAAATTGAACTGTAAATACCTTCCTAGCAGGAACGTTAGGCATGAAATAATAACTCCTCTTGATTACTCATTAATTTTGCAGGTTAGGAACCTGCATCTCAAAGCTCAGTTATTTCTAATTCTCAAAATCCCATGGATCTTTGACAACTGCCTTCTTCTAGACACTGCAGGC
>NW_024362373.1:0-232 GCF_014805655.1 Passer montanus
CCGGTGCCCGCGGGGTCCCGGTGCCGGGGAGCGCCCCGCTCCTGCGGGGAGCGCCGGCAGCCTCGGCCGCGGGGTCCTACGGGCAGGGCCACCCCACGGCCGGAGGCGGCAGCGGCGCCTCCCGGTGCACGCCGGCTGCTGCGGGCACCGGCCGCTCCGGCTCCGTCCTTTGGCCTCGGCCCGCGGTCTGACCCCTCCGGTCTGACCCCTCCGGTCCGACCCCCCCGGTCCG
>NW_024362374.1:0-4204 GCF_014805655.1 Passer montanus
CTGGGCTGTACTGGGCTGTACTGGGAGGGTCCGAAGGTGCCCCCACAATGGGGACCCCCTGTGTCCCCGCTGTGATCCCCTGGTGTCCCCTGTCCCCTCTGGCCACCCCGTCTGTCCCCTGTGTGTCCCCTCTGTGTGTTCTCTGTGTCCCTTCTGTCCCCTCTCTGTCCCCTCTGTGTCCCTGGTGTGACTCCTCTGTCCCCTCTCTGTCCCCTGTGTGTCCCCTCTGTGTGTTCTCTGTGTCCCCTCTGTGTCCCCAGTGTGACCCGGTGTCCCCTGTGTGACCCTCTCTGTCCCCTGTGTGTCACCCCTGTGTCCCCTCTGTGTCCCCTCTGTGTCCCCTGTGTGACCCCTCTGTGTCCCCTGTGTCCCCTGGTGTGACCCGGTGTCCCCTCTGTGTCCCCTGTGTGACCCCTGTGTCCCCTCTGTGTCCCCTGTGTGTCCCCTCTGTGTCCCCTGTGTCCCCTGTGTGACCCCTGTGTCCCCTCTGTGTCCCCTGTGTGTCCCCTCTCTGTCCCCTGTGTGTCCCCTGGTGTGACCCGGTGTCCCCTCTCCGTCCCCTGTGTGTCACCCCGGTTTCCCCTGTGTGACCCCCCTGTCCTCTGTGTCCCCTGTGTGACCCCAATGTCCCCTGTGTGTCACCCCGGTGTCCCCAGTGTCCCCTGTGTGACCCCAATGTCCCCTGTGTGTCACCCCGGTGTCCCCAGTGTCCCCTGTGTGACCCCAATGTCCCCTGTGTGTCACCCCGGTGTCCCCTGTGTGTCCTCTGTCCCCTCTGTGACCCTCTCTGTCCCCGGTGTGACCCAGTGTCCCCTCTGTGTCCCTGGTGTGACCCCAATGTCCCCCCTCTATCCCCTGTATGTCACCTCTCTGTCCCCTGTGTGTCCCCAGTGTGACCCCAGTGTCCCCCGTGTGTCACCTCTGTGTCCCCTCTGTGTCCCCGGTGTGACCCCAATGTCCCCTCTCTATCCCCTGTATGTCACCCCTCTGTCCCCTGTGTGACCCCTGTGTCACCCCGGTGTCCCCAGTGTGTCCCCAGTGTGACCCCTGTGTGACCCAGTGTCCCCTCTGTGACCTGGTGTCCCCTGTGTGTCACCCCGGTGTCCCCTGTGTGTCCCCAGTGTGACCCCGGTGTCCCCCGTGTGTCCCCTCTCTGTCCCCTGTGTGTCCCCAGTGTGACCCTCTGTGTCCCTTCTCTGTCCCCTCTGTGACCCCGGTGTCCCCTGTGTCCCTAGTGTGACCCCAGTGTCCCCTGTGTCCCCTGTGTGTCCCCTGGTGTGACCCTGTGTGACCCAGGGTCCCCTCTGTGACCTGGTGTCCCCTGTGTGTCACCCCTGTGTGTCCCCAGTGTGACCCCGGTGTCCCCCGTGTGTCCCCTCTCTGTCCCCTGTGTGTCACCTCTGTGACCCCTCTGTGTCCCTGGTGTGATCCCAGTGTCCCCTGTGTGTCACCCCTGTCACAGTGTCCCCTGTGTGACCTGGTGTCCCTGGTGTCCCCCCTGTGACCCCGGTGTCCCCTGTGTGACCCGGTGTCCCCGGTGTCCCCCCTGTGACCCCAGTGTCCCCTGTGTCCCCTCCTGTGTCCCTAGTGTGACCCCAGTGTCCCCTGTGTCCCCTGTGTGTCCCCTGGTGTGACCCTGTGTGACCCAGGGTCCCCTCTGTGACCTGGTGTCCCCAGTGTGTCCCCAGTGTCCCCTCTCTGTCCCCTCTGTCACCCTGGTGTCCCCTGTGTCCCCAGTGTGACCCCTGTGTCCCCAGTGTCCCCTGTGTGTCACCTCTGTGACCCCTCTGTGTCCCTGGTGTGATCCCAGTGTCCCCTGTGTGTCACACGGTGTCCCCTGTGTCCCCTGTGTGACCCAGTGTGTCCCCTGTGTGACCCCAGTGTCCCCTGTGTCCCCTGTGTGTCCCCCCCTGTCACAGTGTCCCCCCTGTGACCCCAGTGTCCCCTGTGTGTCCCCTGCGTGTCCCCCCTGTCACAGTGTCCCCTGTGTGACCCTTTGTCCCCCCGTGTGCCCCCAGTGTGACCCCAGTGTCCCCTCTCTGTCCCCTGTGTCCCCTGTGTGTCCCCCCTGTCACAGTGTCCCCTGTGTGACCCTTTGTCCCCCCGTGTGCCCCCAGTGTGACCCCAGTGTCCCCTCTCTGTCCCCTGTGTCCCCTGTGTGTCCCCCCTGTCACAGTGTCCCCTGTGTGACCTGGTGTCCCTGGTGTCCCCCCTGTGACCCCGGTGTCCCCTGTGTGACCCGGTGTCCCCGGTGTCCCCCCTGTGACCCCAGTGTCCCCTGTGTCCCCTGTGTGTCCCCTGTGTGTCCCGGTGTCCCCTGTGTGTCCCCTGTGTCCCCTGTGTGTCCCCCCTGTCACAGTGTCCCCTGTGTGACCCAATGTCCCCCCTGTGTCCCCTGTGTGTCCCCTCTGTGTCACCCCTGTCACCCTGGTGTCCCCTGTGTGTCCCCTGTGTCCCCCCGTGTGTCCCCTGTGTCCCCTGTGTGTCTCCCCTGTGACCCCAGTGTCCCCCGTGTCCCCTGTGTGACCCCAGTGTCCCCCGTGTGTCCCCCCTGTCACCCTGGTGTCCCCTGTGTGTCCCCTGTGTCCCCCCGTGTGTCCCCTGTGTCCCCTGTGTGTCTCCCCTGTGACCCCAGTGTCCCAAAACCCTGGGAACCCCAAAATCCGGGACCCCCAAATCCTGGGAACCCCAAACCCTGGGAACCCCAAAATCCGGGACCCCCAAACCCTGGGAACCCCTGGACTGCCCCCCAATGTCCCCGTGTCCCCTGGTGTCCCCATGTCCCCTGGTGTCCCCATGTCCCCTGGTGTCCCCCATGTCCCCGTGTCCCCACAGCTGCCGCCATGTGTGGGCCATGACACACGGGACCCCGACGTGTCTGTGTGTCCCTGGCACTGTCCCTGTCCCCAATGTCCCTGACAGTGTCCCCAGTGTCCCTGACGCTGTCCCCAGTGTCCCCAATGTCCCCGCAGCCGCCACCCTGGTGGAGCTGACCTGGATGTGTCCCCAATGTCCCCATGTCCCTGACAATGTCCCCAATGTCCCTGACCCTGTCCCCCTGTCCCCACAGCTGCCACCATGTTGGAACTGGGGATGTGTCCCCAATGTCCCCATGTCCCTGACGCTGTCCCCAGTGTCCCTGACGCTGTCCCCACTGTCCCCGTGTCCCCACAGCCGCCACCATGGTGGAGCTGGGGACGTGTCCCCAATGTCCCTGACAGTGTCCCCAATGTCCCCACAGCCGCCACCATGGTGGAGCTGGGGACATGTCCCCAATGTCCCCAATGTCCCCGTGTCCCCACAGCTGCCACCATGGTGGAGCTGGGCCGGGATGTGTCCCCCATGTCCCTGACAATGTCCCCAATGTCCCCACTGTCCCCACAGCCGCCACCATGGTGGAGCTGGGCCGCGACGCGCGCGACCCCGACGCGCTGGCCGAGGCTCTGGACGCGCAGCTCGGCGACTTCGCCTTCCCCGACGAGTTCGTGTTCGACGTCTGGGGCGCCATCGGCGACGCCAAGGCGGGGCGCTGCTGAGCCCCAACTGCTGGGACCCCGAAACTGGGACCCCAAACTGCTGGGACCCCAAACTGCTGGGACCCCGAAACCCTGGGAGCCCAAACTGCTGGGACCCCAAAACCCCAAAACTGCTGGGACCCCAAAACCACAGGACCCCGGGACCCCAAAACTGCGGGGACCCCGAAACTGGGACCCCAAAACCCTGAAACTGCTGGGATCCCGGAACCCCAAAACTGCTGGGACCCCAAAACCCTGGGAGCCCAAAACCCTGAAACTGCTGGGACCCCAAAACCACAGGACCCCGGGACCCCGAAACTGCTGGGACCCCAAAACCACAGGACCCCAAACTTCTGGGACCCCAAACTTCTGGGACCCCAGAACCCCGGGACCCCAAAACTGCTGGGACCCCAAAACCCCGGGATTCCCAAAACTGCTGGGACCCCAAAACCGGGACACTGAAACCGCTGGGACCCCAAAACCCTGGGACCCCAAAACCCTGAAACTGCTGGGATCCCGGAACCCCAAAACTGCTGGGACCCCAAAACCACAGGACCCCGGGACCCCGAAACTGCTGGGACCCCAAACTGCTGGGACCCCGGGACCCCAAAACTGCTGGGACCCTGGGACCCCAAAACTGCGGGGACCCCAAAAACCCCAGGACCCCGGGACCCCAAAACTGCTGGGAC
>NW_024362375.1:0-232 GCF_014805655.1 Passer montanus
ACATAAAATTATAGAATATTCTGAGGTGGAAGGGACCCACCAGGATCATAAAGCCCAGCTCCTGACCCCACATAGTACAACCCCATAAATTAGAAACCAAAGAAAAATTTATGTAGAAATACATAATTTTGCTTTTGCCTCATGTTTGGTGGCCAAATGAAATAGGAATTTTGCAAGAATTCATGTATGGTATCACTCAAGTAATTTGGGGTATGACTCTACTAATATATCT
>NW_024362376.1:0-232 GCF_014805655.1 Passer montanus
CCCGCCGCCCTCAGCCTGAGCAAGCTGGACCTGTTGACTGGGCTGGGGCTCCTGAGAGGAGCAGGGAATCCATCTTGGCCCTGCCAGATGCAGGGATGTTCCTCAGCACCTGGTCCCACTGGGTGCTCTCTGGTGTTTTTATCCAACGCTGAATAAAAACATTTTCAGCTCATGTTTTACATGAGAAAGATGATTTTTTTACAACAAATTTTCAGTTATTACAGTTGTTTTT
>NW_024362377.1:0-232 GCF_014805655.1 Passer montanus
AAACTTCAGTTTTTTACTCAGAAGTCATAAGTTCCAAGTACCTCACCCCTCTGATAAAAATCACAATCGCAGAAATGTTTGTGAAAAACTGATCACTTTTTATTCATTATCAGAATAGAAAAATAAGGCTCAAAAAGTTTATTGTAGGCCAGTCTAAAATAAACATGGTTTGAGGGATTTTTTTGTCTTTGTTCATGGGTTTGGGTGTGGTTTTTGGTGGTTTGGTTTTTCT
>NW_024362378.1:0-232 GCF_014805655.1 Passer montanus
AATTGGAAATTTCAGCCCAAAATCCACCAAAATTTAAGGAGAAGTTCCTAAATTTGATTAAAAATTGAACTTTTCACCCTAAAAAGCCCCAAAAAGTTCTAAAATTTGCGTGGAAACCACAAAATTTCAGGGAACAATTGGACATTTCAGCCCAAAATGTCCCAAAATCCACCAAATTTTACCCAAAAAATGGCCCTGAAAATGCCCCAAAATCGCTTCAAAAAAACCCCAA
>NW_024362379.1:0-232 GCF_014805655.1 Passer montanus
AGGAGGAGGAGGAGGAGGGGGAATGGGACGGGGACATTCTCCGAGCGGCTCCCGGGCGCCGCCGGAGTCTCCTCCTCCCGCTGCCCGGCCCCGCCTCGCCTCCCGGGAAGGTTTGGGATCCGCCGGGGCTCCGGTGTCGCCTGTGCCGTGTGTTGTCCCACTGAGGGGCTGCTGCTGCCCGCTGCCCTCCGGCGTGCCCCGGGACTCGCCCGGTGGTGCCTGGCCCGCAGAG
>NW_024362380.1:0-232 GCF_014805655.1 Passer montanus
TAAATGCATATACCTTTAAGGCTTATATCTCTTAGTCTGATCCTATCAGAAGGCCTTAAGAATTCTTTGGCTTCACAGTCTGTGAGGAATACATCTCTGAATTTAATTTCCTCAATACTCACTCATCAGCCCTTAAATGAGAACTCCCTGCTGCTGTCTTCCCCAGCCCCATGCCCCCAGCCTTCACATTGCTTCATTTTTTGATTGTTAATATTAAAGAAAAAGACAAAGT
>NW_024362381.1:0-232 GCF_014805655.1 Passer montanus
AATAGTCTTGTAACACTTTGCATCTCCTCCGGCCACTGTCCTCCTCTTAGAGGTGTTCCATGTAGTTGTGTTGGAAAATAACCCTCAAATGCTGAGTTTGACGGAAAATAACAGCTTTACCAAACACAGAAAGTAAGAGAAGTTGTCTTCATATCTATTGACAGATCACTGACTTTCAATGCTGGCTTTGGCTACCTCTGTATCCTGTCAGCTGCCAGAGCTGTGACACTGT
>NW_024362382.1:0-232 GCF_014805655.1 Passer montanus
GGACCCCAGGGTGGGGCTCTCTGGGGCTCCCTGGGGTTCTTTGGGGCTGTGGGATTCTTTAGGCTCTTGGGGATGGGCAGACCCCACTCTTTGGGGCTCCCTGGGGGCTTCCTGGCTCTCTCTGGGGTTCTTTGGGGCTCCCTGGGGCTCTCTGGTTTTCTTTGGGGGGCTGTGGGTCAAGCAGACCCCAGGGTGGGGCTCTCTGGGTCTCTCTGGGGCTCTTGGGGCTGGG
>NW_024362383.1:0-232 GCF_014805655.1 Passer montanus
TTTTCCTGGTGTCTCTCCCGGTGTTTTTCCTGGCTGTGATTCCTGTTTTTCCCAGCTGTGATTCCCGTTTTTCCCTGTGACTTTCCCTGTTCTGTCCCAGTGTTTTTCCCGGTGTCTGTCCCAGTGTCTCTTTTCCTGGTGTTTCCCCGGCTGTGATTCCCAGTGTTTTTCCCGGTGTCTCTTTTCCCGGTGTTGTCCTGCCATGATTCCCTTCTTTCCCAGCCGTGATTCC
>NW_024362384.1:0-232 GCF_014805655.1 Passer montanus
TTTTACATAATTATGTTAAAAATGTTTTATTGTCTGTAATGAGGCTATCTACCTACCCACATATTACTTCAAATGCTTAACAAAAGTCTTGTGAAAATGTTAACTGAGAGCAAAAGCTGCAGATTCCTGTCTGAAGGCCTTGCCAGAAAACTAAACTTTCCCTATAATGGCTAGGGAGGAAACTCTGTTCCTACCAGGCAGACAAAATATTTAATACCATTAAGCATGCAAA